>NC_058412.1:136793029-136805074 GCF_002201575.2 Neomonachus schauinslandi
GAGTGTGCGGCTCCAGGAGCGTGAGCGTGCGGCTCTGGGAGCGTGAGTGTGAGCGTGTGGATCTGGGAGTGTGAGCGTGAGCGTGGGGCTCCGGGAGCGTGAGCGTGAGCGTGGGGCTCCGGGAACGTGAGCGTGAGCGTGCGGCTCCAGGAGCGTGTGGCTCTGAGAGCGTGAGCGTGCGCAGTCCTCTGTGGGGCCGTTTGGCGACGGCAAGAGTAGTTTTTACTCCACCTCTCCCTGGGTCCTGTGGAGAGCTTATTGGAATGTTTTATTAAATAAAAGTTTGTGTTTTAATTACAGAGCATGTTCCTTGTGGAAAACGTGTAGATTGAGCAAAGTGAGACGAGTCAGACGTGATCCTGTAGCATTAATGTTTTGGTGGATTTCCTCCGTGTGTCGTGTTCACACGGTGTGACTGGTAATTTGTATCGCTTGCCACCTCGCCTCGTGCCGTCCTCGTGTCCCCACGATGCGACGCGCTTGTGCGGAGTCACGCCGCGTGTCGTCTGACGTGTGCGCGCGCGTCGCGGTGTGGTGCCAGGTGCTGCTGCCTTCTGTCATGAGAGAGCGTGCGTGGTGTGGTCCCTGGTGTCTGGGTTTCAAGAGTCCTTCAGGTCGTGCTTCTCGGGCTCTTTGTTGCCCGTACTAACGTGTGTTAACGATCACGAGTTCTTCAAAGGTGAGCACGCGCTTGTGGGAACTGGGGTGTTGGTCCGCTTGAGTCCGCGCTCCGGGCGTGTGGCGGCGCTGACGAGCGTGTGCAGGGGGCCAGCGTCGGCCCTGGTTTCTCACGTCTGCGGGCAGAGTCGTCACCGTAGCCACGCACGTCTTCATGTTAGCAGTTGGGGAAGCGACAGAAATGTCTAGTGTCAGGCTCTCGCCTGTGTCTGGCTGCCGCTCACCTCGCGGCGCCCCCCCCCACCTCGTGGGCCCCCCTGTCCCGTGGCCTCCCCCACCGCGTGGCCCCCCCACTGCATGCTGCTGGCGTTGGGGGCAGCGGCCCGCTGTTCTGAGGGACTGACCGGCTGGCTGGCACTGAGTGCTCAGGCACCTGCTTTCGAAATCCCATTCCCTCGAGAAGGCTGGCGGGTCAGAAGGCACGGTTTTGCCATGGGGTGTGCTCGCGGGCGACGGCAGCCAGGAGGGGACCCTGGGTGTAGAGGGCAAGTCCCTCCTTCTTCAGTTCAGAGACCCACCTGAGGGAGAAACCTGCCCCGACAGTCACTCTTCAGGGAAATTTTGTTCTGAATTCACGCGGACAGTTCTTTCTTTTCTAGAATCACGCCTCTTGAGCGACAGTTACTCCCTGCCGCGGTCGAGATTCTGACCTTGTCTAGCTCTGAGGAAATTGTTAGTATTTTCATTTATTCAAAAGCACCATTAACATATCTTGGAAAGAAAAATTAAAACATAATATAAAAGAAGTTTTAGACAACGGGAGACAAGCAGTACGGATTAAAAGACTCAATGACCCCGAGATGCTGGGCACGGTGCGACACACCTTCCTATTCGTCTTTTCCAGGAACTTCATTCAGGGGTTGAGCCAGTTTCCACTGACAGAGAAATGAGCCTTCCTCCTAACCTTGCAGGTGCCGTGTGTCACGTCCTGGTGTCCAGGTCGCGCGTGTGGCCTATCCCCTGCGGGCAGGGCCCTGAGGGGTCTTCCTGTTTGAGGAGCTACTTAACTGAACCAAGTCATGCTCCATGTCTTTTTCCCTACAGATTGCTCCTGTAGAACCAAAAATAGCACTTTCTTTTCTTAGACAAGTGTTCATTTTGTAAATTACATACCTTGGTAGGCAACCTTTTAAAATCAAATTCTTCAACTTTTCTTTCTCTGTAACGATTGGAAATTCTGATTCCAGTTAAGTTAGTAATTATGTGGTTTAGCTTTTATAATTTTTAATGACTACAACTGTAGGTGTATTCACAGTTCCGGAACAATTAAGAACTGACATTTTTATTGAAAAAGAGCGTGTACCAAAAATCCTATTTCCTGGCCAGGAGTGTCTTGGGGCATCAGACATTCCATCACGAAACTTCCAGAAGCCTTAGAAGAAGGCTAGAGAAGAACCCCCTTAGGCGCTGGGAGTCCCTCGAGGACTAAGATGGCAGTTTGGTATCGGGGCCTCTACGTCCCTGGTTCCAAGAGACACATCTAGATCTGCATGTTCCGGGGGGAGGGGGGAGCTGTGAGCAGAGGGTCAGGGTGGAAGAGGCCCCTCTGCACTATTCCTTGTTCTGTCTAGTGTTCAGATGTGCCCCAGAGGCACAGTGGATGTGTGTGCAAGTGTGTGTGTTTGTGTGGAGTGTCAGCATTAGGCTGTCAGAGAGCAGGTGGTGGATATTTCTGCCCCCTGGGAGGGGGGGCATGGAGCGTGCGTTCGCCTTTCTCAGTGCCCATCCTGGACACGTGGGCTGGGGTGGGCCTGCCGTGCCAGGGGCTGCGGGGTTCCCCCAAGAGGGGTGCTGAGCCGGCCTTTGTTGGATTTGGCGGTCTCTGATGTGGCTCTCTCCCCTCTTGTTTTTGTGCCTAGGGAAGATTTAGGATTCAGATTCATATCTGAACAGGTCAGCCACCACCCCCCCATTAGTGCATTTTATTCAGAAGGCCTCAATCAGGACTTCCTGTTTCACGGCTCCATCTACCCGAAGCTGAAGTTTTGGGGCAAGAGCGTGGAGGCCGAGCCCCGGGGCACCATCACGCTGGAGCTGCTCAAGTGAGTGCGGCGGCCGGGAACCTGAACAGAAACGCAGACTCTTCCTTCCAGTGTGGGGGGTCACAGCCTTTCTCTGTTCAGGCCTTTCCAACTGCAGGAGCCCCTTCAGATGGGAACTCCCTGTCAGACCCCTCCCCAGGATGGGCGCAGTTCGCACGCCTGATTGCTGTGCGCCCCATGTGACCTGAATCGCCTTCATCGCCACTGCTGCTAGCTGTTCCCAGACGTAGGAACTTCCAACAGCCACCGTTTGCCCTCCCATGCGGTTCCTGAGGGCTGGGACCGGGGAGCCGCATAGTAGGCCGCCCTGGCTCAGGGCCCCTTGAGGTGGCAGAAGCCATGGTGTCTTTTATGACCTCATCTCAGAAGTGACCCTAACCTTAAACCCCCGTTGGTCACACAGACCAACCCTGCTTGAGGGCAGGAGAGAGACGCGGGCTGAATCCCAGGAGGTAGGGAACACTGAGGGGCGTCCTGGAGGCTGCCCACAGACCCATTAAACCTTCATCCCAACGCTCCCCCATGCAGTGTTGCTCAGACATCTCACAAAGCAACAACCGAGTCTCTAGCAATTGCCTGGATGTTGCAAAACCATTGTTAGATGGGTCCAGGCCGCGGAGAGCGGCTGGTTCTCGGAGGTGCTAGTCTTGCTCACCGTAGCCTGCTGTAATGAAGCATCTGGTATCAGTTTTGCTTCGTGGCTGGTGGCCAGAGAATAGCAGTACCTGAGTCCCATGCATCTCTGGGCCCAGTGAGGGCACCCCCTTTTCTGGGAAGTGTGCCTGTCTTGCAGTGGTCTTTGCTTTCTTGAGGTGAGGCATGCAGAACTGAAACGTGGCAAACCTTATTGATTAATGCGTTTGGGTTCCCCCTGGAAATTTGAGGGGTTCCAGGTATTTATCCTGAATACTTCTGCTCTGAGCTGGTCTCTGCCCTTCAGTATGGCTCCCTGGCACGGCCTCCCTCAAAACACGGGTCTGTGCCCTTGATCCACCTTTGTGGGGCTTTCTCTTTGGGTCAGGCCTTTTGGGGAGCATGAGGAGTACACGCAAGGGTGTTTGGAAGGTTGTTCTGTTCTCGGCAGTCGCGTGTGCCCCAGCGTTCCTGCCACGGAGCGGCTCCCCACAACCCTGGGCCGGCCCGGGGCATGCGGCTCCTGCTGGTGGAGGGGCTGGTGTGCCCACAGCTTCCCAGGACAGCCGTGTCTCTCTGTCTCGGTGGTCTCCTGTCGCTTATTAACTTGTCCTGACATTTCAGTAGAAAGCTTTGTTGATGCTACAAAGGAAAGCAGAAATAAATTTCAAACAAATGCTAAATAAATCGCCACCGTTGGAGGGAGTTCAAAGCAATATTCGGCTCTTGTACAGGTTTTAAGGCAATTATGGTTTAATTCTGTCTGGTATTTCGCTTCGTAGGTCACGCAGTATCTTTTGCTTTGCTGGCCTCTGACTTGCTTGTTTTCTGGCATGTTTCCCAGACACAATGAGGCCTACACCTGGACCAACCCCACCTGCTGTGTACATAACGTGATCATCGGGAAGCTCTGGATAGAGCAGTATGGGACGGTGGAGATTGTAAACCACAGGTAATAGCGCCCAAGGTGCCGTGATGGTCACAGAACGCGTGGGACGTGCAGACGCGCTGCGTCCTCGAGGAGGCGCTTCCGCCCTGCTCCCTGCGGCTGTGTCCGTCCTCGGGGTGTGTCTTGCTTGCACGGAGAGCTGGGCCCAGTGATCCCTGGCGCGGGTGCTGGTCGGTGCTGGTTCGTCTCTGGTGCCCCTTGTTGCTTCCTGTTTTCGTGTTAGTCACAATAGTGAATTTATTTTGAAATTTTAAACTACACTGAAGGATGGTGTGATTCCCAGATGAGAAAGTCACTACCATCCTCAAACGCTACCCACTGTCCATACCTTCTTCCTAGGAGCTCATGACCTATCGGCTTTGTTTTCCTGCAGCTTTATTGAGATATTGTTTGCATATCATAAAATTCACCCACTTAAATTGGAAACTTAGGTGATGTTTAGTGTATGTACTGAAGCGTGCCGCCGTCAGGGTTGGAACCTCTCGGTCGGCGCAGCGAGCTCCCCCACATGCCCACGGCCTCCCCCACCCTGGCCGCCTCTCCTTCCCCGTTCACCTCCCCCGGCCATTTCTCATCACACAACAGAAGCCTGTGTTTGTTTTCCCCGCAGAACTGGAGATAAGTGTGTGCTTCATTTTAAACCCTGTGGATTGTTCGGGAAGGAACTTCACAAAGTGGAGGGGCACATTCAAGACAAAAAGTAGGTCTGCGCATGGACGGTTCAGCCCGGGCTCTACGGCGTGCGCGCACCTTGTTAGCGATGCCGTCATGCCAGTGACGTCTGTTCACGGGAGAGAAAAATGATGAGTCTCTTCTGTTTAGAAAAGACATTTCCTTATTGAGTCTGCAAGGGGACGAAGGATTAGTTTTAAGTGTCGTCTCTGGGTTGTGAGTGAGTGGGGTCTGTCTGTCCGTCTCTTGAGGATGAAAGATCTGCGTCTGTTTTCTTTTGATAAAATGGACGTGAGGATATTAGGTGTCCTCACGGAGAGCTAATCCTGCGGTTTTGCAACCAGAGCTGAGGTTGGAAACGTGAGCGTAAGTCTCCTCCTCTCTAGCAGTGCCTGCTACCGGTCGTCGGCACAGCTCCAACCCTCGCTTGTGAGGGGCTTTTAAAGTGTTTGTGAGCAGAGAAACGGTCAGAGTCCACAACAGATTTTCTGGGGTTTTCTCTCCTTTGGGTTACTTACCTTATGTTTTTGGTCTCAAATTTCCCATTTTTTTTCCCCAGTAAGGAATTTGGGTTTTATATAATGTCATGAAACTCCTGCCAGCTCCGAAAGCCATACATTTTTTTTTCTTTTTTACAAGTAGGCTCTGTACCCAACGTGGGGCTTGAACTCACCACCCCGAGATCAAGAGTCACGTGCTCTACCAACTGAGCCAGCCAGGAGCCCCCGACACATTTTTAATCAGAAACAAGTTTCTAATGTAAAGCAGTGGGTGCTTTTGCTCCTCCTTCCTACTCTTTGGGTAGCAGAAGGTCATCTGCTCAAATGGCCTGTGAGATGCTTTTAGGCTTTAGACTCTGAGCACCTTGCCCACTGAAGTAAGTCGGGACTCAGCCCGCAGACTTTGGAGGACAGCAGTTCTCTTCGTGACCGCGCCCGAACAGCCTCTCCCTGGTGGAAACAACCCCAGCAGAGACTGTGGTCGGCTTGCGTACAGACGCGGGCTATAGAAGCGGAGTCCGTGCCATGCCTTGAGGCCACGCTCACCAGCCCTTAGGGGCTGCAAACCCTGTTCTGATTTTCTGGTTTTCTATCCCAAATTGGAGTGAGCTCTTTCCTAATGCTCTACTTCTTGGAGACAGACCATGTTGGCCAAGGTGTCTGCTGAGTGAGGACTGGCCGAGTGTCCCCCCCAGCACTCCCTGCGTGCTAGTTTTCCAGGCTGAGCCTCTGAGACAGGGGTGCCCTCCCAGGATGTCACACGCCTGGCAGAGTAGTATTTCCAGGGAGCGCGTGGCCACTGTGCTTTCCCTGCAGGAGGATGCAAAAAAAAAAAACAAAACGGTCCTACACTATTGGCATTCCTTTTGGAATCAGGCAGAGTGCTCTGGTGGTTGACCTGGAAAGTCTCCAGAGATTATTATTAAATGAAAAAAGCAGGCGAGTGATGATGTGGGCATCCGATTTGCAGTTATATTGAAATTGAAGGGCTATTGATGTGATTTATTGGGGGTGGGACACAGTGCGTGGAAGTTTGTGCATTTCAGGGATGGTGACCAGACAGGCAATGCAGGCTTACATGACACCAGACGCCCCCTGTTTCTCACCTTCTCTGGATGGCAGGGCCCTGCCAGCCACCCTTCGGGGCTATGTGTCCTCATCCTCTTTGCTGCTTTGGCGAATCAGGGCCGAGCAGGGACCCTAAAAGGCAGATTTTCCTCTTTGCACTTATGTCCAGAGAAGTCCTAACATTTATAAGGAGACAAGCCAGAACGGGCATTTATTCCATGGTCAGAATTAAGGTGCTGCATGTTTAGATGAATGATATTTGATTAAATTCCCTTTGACAGGGTGCCGGCTGGCTCAGTTGAAAGAGCACGCAACTCTTGATCTCGGGGTTGTGAGTTGGGTGTAGAGATTACTAAAAAAAATAAACTTTAAAAAAATAAAATAATTTCCTTTGCAGCAAAAAGAAGCTCTTTATGATCTATGGAAAATGGACAGAGTGTTTGTGGGGCATAGACCCTGCTGCATATGAGTCCTTCAAGAAACGGGAGAGGAGAGGTGACCAGCTGAGCAAGGCACAGCCGGTAAGGTGTTGCTTTCCCCAAGGGTGGCCCCCGGGGCCGGGGCGGGGGGCAGGGCTTTTGGCTGCTGGAGTGCTGGGAATTAGCCTTCCCTCTGCTGGCTGGCTGTGGGGTCCTAGATTCTGCCTGTCGGTGCGAGCCTGCTTGTCTGGACGCTCCATGGGGCTCGGGTTTATCTGCATGTTGACTGTGCAGAGGCGGCTGTTGTCGGCTGGGCTGGGGTTCCTTGGTGCCGCCCCGTCCCCCCTAAGCCTGGCAGAATCCAAGTGCACCTGCGTTTCTCTCTGGGAACCCTATGCTCTGAGTGCTTCTTCATACCCTTCCTGTCTTCTTGAACCTTGTTCGCTTAGACCCTCTTCAGAAATCAAGAGAATGTCATGTCTGTGTTTTTAGTTCTGAGAGCCAGGTAATATATTCCACAGTCGAAAAGTTTTGGCAAAGATACTTTTCCCCTGGAGCTTTGGAATTCTGATGATCTTAGGGCTAGTTATTCTTGAGCTTCAAACTAGAAGTGGTAGTTCAAAAGAGATGTCCGATTTTTTGAGGTAAGAAGTCATGGGCCAAACCCAAAGTGTTTGGTATTTCTGTCCTAAAGGTGTTGGGCCTCCCCCAGAGTTTCAGTGTCTGGCCGTGTGGCACTCTTCTAATGGTGCTCTTTGACTTAAAAAGAAAGTTTCATTTAAAGACCACACAGATTTAGAACGGGAAATCCATTGAGGATTGGCTTTTAATGCCTTAGCTTGGCTTCATTGTCCTTTGGGTAGCCTAGATGTGAGAGGTGGTTTTACGTGAACACTCATCCCTGAATGGCCTCTATTGAGCTTCTGGCAGCAAACCCCATAGCCTATGGCCAATAGCACCAAACCCTGTTGGAGTCAGCTGGGGGGTCCCGAGGCCACCTCATCATACTCCAGCATTCTGGAACAGCCACGTGGGGGCCCACGTCTTTCTCTAGGCCCCACTGAGTTTGAAAAGTAAGGTGGTGGTTGCATCTTCTTCTTCAGAGGTGGTCTCCAGCTGGGGTTCAGTCTAGAAGCACTGAGATACCATGAAATCCCAGACGTGAGCCAGTTCTTTTTTTTTTTTTTTTAAGACTTTATTTATTTATTTGAGAGAGAGAATGAGAGCATGAGATGGGGATGGGTCACAGGAAGAAGCAGACTCCCTGCCGAGCAGGGAGCCTGATGCGGGGCTTGATCCCAGGACTCCAGGATCATGACCTGAGCCAAAGGCAGCTGCTTACCCGACTGAGCCACTCAGGCATCCCTCCGTGAGCCAGTTCTTGACTGCAGGGAGAGCCGCAGCGTGTGGGGATGGTCTCTGGCTCAGGAGAGCCACCCTTAGCTTGAACCGGACCAGCTGTTGGGGAAGGCATGGCCCCCTCCAACAGGGAGCAGACTTGCTAGCATCGCTTTGTGCTGTGTGCACTTCTCCCCACAGGAAAGCGCTGCCTAGCTGCTGATGTCTGCTCTCTCTCGGGGGCCCCAGAAGAGAGAACACCACTGTATCTCCTCACTGGCGAGCGCATCTTGCCCTGCCCAGGGCCATCGCTGGCCAGACAGTTGCTCAAGAGTAGCTGTCCCTCCAGGCCGGCTTTCTCAAGTTTTCTGTGTTTCAGGACAACGGCTCCCAGAAAGCTGATGGCGACGTGCTGGACTCCGTGCCCGAGGTTCAGGAGACGGTGCAGGTCATTCCTGGCAGCAAGCTACTCTGGAGGGTCAACACTCGGCCCCCCAACTCTGCCCAGGTTCGTACGCCCCCCGCAAGTCTGGGCCTCTCTGTGCCGCCAACCCCTGGCCCGGCCCCTCAGCTGTTCCTCAGGCCATTGTCCCAAGGCAGAGGGGCCCTCTGTCTCTGGGTTGGACCGTGCTGCAGCGTGAGCCTGTGGGGGCTCCTGGCCCTCTTGGAGCCCCAGCCGAGGCCTGGCCTTGGCCTGACCTCCCTGCAGCGAAGGCTGTGCTCTGCCAACATGTCGTGTGGGTGTGACGCGCCCCAGCACGCGCATGGTGTGATGACTGCCTGCTCTAGACAGCCTGCACCGGCTGGGTCTTCCTGAAGGGCCTTCCAAATCGGTCTGAGACCTTGTTTTCTGACTTATCAACTTAGAGGTTTAAATGCGTTTTGTTATTTTGAAACTTACACTTACAATTTGTATTACGTATAACAAGCTAATAAATGCAATAACATTGTGTAATAAGTTTATTTTAATATCTATCGTTAATTGTTCAAATGTAAGTTACATATACAACACGTTATACAATTTTTTATTGTATTTCACATTCTATTAACGTAGCAGGACACTGTAAAATAAGCAAAAGGAAACAAAATATCCCCGTGTGCATATTACGTAGCATAGCCACAGTTTGCTCTCAGCAGGGTGTAAAATGGTGTGACGGAACAGAAAAAAAGCCGTATTTCTTTTCAGGGAATTCCTTTTACAAGTAGTGCTTGCTCTTCCCTCCTTTGGTTCCCTACGTGTGTGGAGCTGCCCACAGACGCTGGGTGCCCCTGGGCCCCAGGAGCAGAGCTGGAGCACGGGGTTGGCGCCGCCCCCGGCCTGGACCCCTGTCTGAGGTGGCGGCAGGGACCTTCTCCGCACCTGCCTGAGGCAGGGGCGCGCTGTGGGGCTCTCGGGCCTCATCCAGGCAGGGGGATCAGCAGGGCAGTCCCCCAGGAGCTGGTGACACTCAGCTGCTCCAGCGGCTTCGAGCTGTGAGCCGGGCACAGAAACCAGTACCGTTGGTGGTAACTGTCTGTGCGTCTCTCTCCAGATGTACAATTTCACCAGTTTCACTGTCAGCCTCAACGAGCTGCAGAGCGGCATGGAGAAGACCCTGGCCCCCACGGACTGCCGCCTGCGCCCCGACATCCGCGGCATGGAGAACGGCGACATGGGTGCGCACGCGGGCTGGCGGGGGAGGGGCACACGGGCTGCAGGTGGACAGACGGGGACGTGCAGGACAGTGCTTCTCATGCTCTCCATGCTGGAAGAGTTTTAAGAGTTCTAGCCTGTTCCAGACCCTTTTGCAAATACGATGCATTAAATTACAGGAAAAATGAAACCGAATGCGTGCAAAATATAAGTCCCCAAGGTTTTATTATTAGCGTCAACAGACATTAGGGTAATGTTCCAAAGATTGCACATTTTGTCCGTTAAAAGTCAGCATAGGCCCCATGTTCCAGGCTAGTTGGCTCACATACTGTGGACGTGTCTGTGTGACGCAGCTGGCCACGTGCTCGCTCCCCCGCTGCCTCGGGTCAGGCTGGCAGCCCGGGACACCCCCGGAAGGCTGTCTGAAGTGGCCCTGGGACTTGTTTACATGGTTGGTGTTCAGTGGAGAGGATGTGCAGGGCAGGCGGGCAGGCGGGCAGCTCCCCCGCTCTCGAGAGCCAGCCTCTGAGCTCACACTCGCAACCGGGCAGCAGCCCTCAGGCTCCCGCGTGGCAGCTAGCTGTGGGTCACGTCCACAGGAAGTGGCTCCTGCTGACCCTGCCCTGTGGGTTGAGTTGCCCGTGAGCCTCACCACGCCCCTGCGTGATGCTGTTTCACAGGTTCTGCTGCGCGCCCCTGCGTGGTGGGGGCACACGGCCTGCCTCTCCCCGAAGCCCTGCTGGTGTCCGGGCACCGCCCTACCCTCACCCCGGAGTCTGGTTTGCAGATGATGACATTTCTGGCCAGTGGGACTTTCGTTTCAGGTCTGGAATGGGGCAGTTCCAGCATCTGCTTCCTTTAGCGCTCACCTCTGCTTGAGGTCAGCTGGGAGCTTCACTGTCAAGCCTGACTCCTGACCCAGACCGTGTGCTTGGCCCCCAGATCTGGCGAGCCAGGAGAAGGAGCGGCTAGAGGAGAAGCAGAGGGAGGCCCGGAGGGAGCGAGCCAAACAAGAGGCCGAGTGGCAGACGAGGTGAGGCCTCGGTGGCAGGGAGGGGGCAGTGGCGAGGGCCCCACGTGCACCTGTGGCTGAGCAGAAGCTCTTCCGGGGTCCCATTAACGTGGGGCCCATGGCACAGACGGGCCGAGTCTCCCAGGAGGCGAGCATGCACCCCGCGGTGCCAGCACAGGTCAGCTCAGACCCGGGCCTCGCAGTCCTGCCCCCGGCGTGTCTGACCCTGAGTGCTCCGCTCAAATAGGGCACATTTTAAAAGGAAACGTAGTCTGAAGCAAGCCATTAAGGGGAGGCAAACACAGCTTTCAGAAGGGCAGCGCTGTGGAAGAAGCCGTGTGTTCAGCCATCACCCCGTGGCCCTGCCACGGACACGGCTGCTGTTCTGCACATCACCTGCCACGTGGCACAGGGGGCCTGAGCGGCCACGGCCGGGGACAAGGTAGTGTGGATGGGGGGGGGTGTGGAGCCCCGTGTGCCTGGGGAGCGCCTGCAGGTCAGGACACGCCTGTGCTCAGACCAGGTGGGAGACGGGGAGACGGGGAGCGGCCACTGCCAGCCCTGGGCTGCCTCCTGCTGCCTCCCTGCAGGATGGGGGCAGTTGTAGTTTGTCAGGAGTCACAGTTCAGTCAGGTAAGTGCCGTGACACTTGAGCATAACTAAAAATACGCACCTTAAAGTGTTCGTCCTACAGAAGTCTTCAGGTGGTTCTGAGCTGTTCACTCAGTATTCTTTCCAGTCACACTTCATACTTTGTCGTAATTGTTCTCCAGGCCCAGGACGATCACCTCCAGTGACGGTTATGTGACCAACATTTTTAAAACCAATTCTTCGTGCTTGGGCTCCCAGTTTGATTAGTATCGTGCTTTCAGTAGTTTGATATTTGGAATTGCCTTTGTTCCCAGAAAAGGCTTGAAAAGAGTTAATCTTTCATCGTTTTTCTTTAAGTGGTTGATTTAAAAAATATATTGTGGAGATAACGATATTTTGTCCTAAGATGGTGACATCTACTTTGTGAGCCCCCCACATCCACTTTATGATAACTTGCAGGCATCCTCTGTTGTCTTCATGTTGTGCAACAGAAGTGGAGGTGGCCCAGGG
>NC_058412.1:136805174-136866504 GCF_002201575.2 Neomonachus schauinslandi
GGGGGTGTGAGGGGCACGGGGGTGTGGGGGGCACGGGGGTGCGGGGCCACGGGGCAGGGGTGCGGGGGGGCTGCAGGTGCAGGGCCACGGGGCAGGGTGCGGGGGGCTGCAGGCGCAGGGGCACGGGGGTGTGGGGCCACGGGGCGGGGGTGTGGGGGGCTGCAGGCGCCGGGGCGCCGGGGGTGGGGATGGTGGTTTGCACAGGGCACAGGTGTCCCACAGGAGCCAGCGGGGGCTTCCTAGGGCGCACGGCCAGAAACGCAGCCTGGTGGCAGCCACCACTGTCCCTCTGCCCGCAGGCTCTCCCCTCTCCCCAGGTCGACGCAGGCTTTGAGGGAAGGCGGCACTGTGCGCCTTCCCACCTTGAAAGGTGCGGGCGCTGTTGAGCAGCCAGGCAGCCTCTGCTGATGGCCCAGCGTGTTTTCTGTTAAATCCTTGAGGTTTTGCTGGTGAAGCGGACCCCGGGCTTGTTTGGAGGGGAGAGTCCGAGTGAAAATGTGGTTAGGCCTTCTCAGCTGAAGTCGCTGCCCCGGCCCCGCTGAGGGCTGCGTGTTGCCATGGGGACACCCCGTGGGAGGGACCGCGGCCCTGACTATGCTCTCGCCTCCTGAGCGCCTCGTCTGTGTTGCAGGTGGTTCCACCAGGGCAGCAACCCGCACACGGGGACTCCTGACTGGTTGTACACAGGGGGTTACTTTGAGCGGAATTTCTCACGCTGCCCGGATATCTACTGAGGGCTGGAGTGGCCCCGGGCCCCGGGACCGGAGGCTGGACTCCGTCAAGCGGCTGCTCAGAGCTCTGGTCGCGGCAGAAACCGGCTTTTCCAACGACTATGTTTGTGGCTGGACTCCGTCAAGCGGCTGCTCAGAGCTCTGGTCGCGGCAGAAACCGGCTTTTCCAACGACTATGTTTGTGGCAACAGCACCATCCCCGGTCGAGGATTTTATTCTAATTAACTTTTGATTTTGCCAAACATTTTACTGCTGTTGCAGTCTCTTCATAAAGCTTCACTTGGGATCATCATGTTCTCATTAAGGGTGGAAAAGGAAAATCCTTTGCAGTCCCTTCACATGACGGGACTCAGCTGGGCTTGTGTAGCTGACGGCACCCTCTTCCTTGTAAAGTTTATCACTAAGGTCCGCGACCAGGGGGGCTCCTTTAGTCATAAATCCCTCCATAGTCCTCCTTGTAACGCAGAAGGGTTTCTGAGACTGTTTTGAATGTGAACCGATAACAGGGGAAGATGGATCTTGAAAAAAATCCTTTGAAGAGCTTTATACAGGCCAGGAATTAAGGTAATACAAGAGTGAAGATTTTCAAAGCATCAGATTGAATGAAATGAAAAGTTGTCAGATTCTGTATTTTTTACCAATCTTCGATAATGTAAAGATTACTTTTAAAATATTTAAGTTAAAACTACTTGAATAGTATTTTGCTGAAAAGCAAGATATGCATTAATCACCAATTGTATACTATCCAAACTGAAGCATTCCCATGACACTCTGGGACAGCTGGAAACCTGGAGGGGTGCTGATGGAACCCCCTGGGCGGCTCCCAGCCGTGAAGGGAGCCCCGCCTCTGGCCTCGTCCACACCCCTTGTCACCAGGGCGTCCTGGTCAGTGCAGGCCACACCACGTCACAGAGTGTCACTGTTCCCAGCTGTGTCCCCATCTTCCCAGCATGCACATTCAGACGCGGGCGAGTCACAGCGGGTGTGCCCCACGGGAGGGTCCGCGGCAGCCTTTGCTCACAGCCCTGTAATTAAAGTTATTTAACAAAAAATAGGTGTATGTCCATTTTAGCAAACATCTGTTCAAGTGACTGTGGTCTTCCTGTAGAAATGTCAACACCACAGGGCGCAGCAGGGCTCTGAGTGGAAGGCCGTCCTCTGAGCGCATGCACACACTTGCACACTCAGGCCCACACGCAGTCGTACGTAGGGAGTGGCGGGTTCTCCATGAGAGAGTGTCGTCCCTGTGTGTCCAGGCTTCAACATCACATTTGTAATTAAAACACTTTTGAAAGCCAATACTTGTTCTGAAGGCTTGATTTTGTGGCTTTGGACACAGGAAGCCAGGGTGGAGGGAGGAATCGAGAGAATCTGCTCGACAGGGACATGAGCGGAGCCACTGGTGCAGGGTTTACCCTGGGGACGCTGTTCTGAGAGCAGATTTTGGGGTGTCTGGTTGTCTGCGTGGGGAGGCCTTTGTGGCCGGGGCCGGGCTCGTTTTCTGGGGGCGAGCGCAAGCTGAAATTGTCCAAGGGCACAACCCTAGGACACATTTAAAATGACAGGATTTAGGGCATTTTAACGACTTCTTCTGGATGAATCCATTTCTCACGGCCACTGGTCATTGGCCAGCAAGTTTTGTGCTTTTAAGTCCGCCGATGAGGCCGGGTCTCAGGGTCAGGGGTGCGTTGGCATGGGCCCAGCCCAGGCGCCAGAGGAGGGGGGCAGGACAGCCGGCGCCAGGGCCCAGTGCGTCCAAGGGGCCCCTGTCACTCGGCTTATGGATTTTAACCTGCCGTTTCTGCAGATGCTGACACGTAAAGTTACTGCCTCTACTTTGTGCCCCTTGATAATCTCGGACGTCAGATGTTGGTCTGTAATAAAGAGGTTTCCGGTAGAAAATGCATTTTAAAAAACGAGCACCTGCTACCGATGCATTTGGCCTGTGTGGAATGTGATGGCCTTCTTGGCCACGTGATGTCCTTGTGGCTTTGGCATAAGGGCCCAGGAGCTTTTTAGAGTCCTTTTGTAGCTTAGAACATCTGTGGAGAATGAAAAGTAGAGCATGCTTTCCCCAAAGAACTTGGTATTTTGGTTTTATTTCCTTTTGAAGTTAGGGTTCAGTTACATGTCCCTGGACTCTGTGCATTTATCAAGAGCCACTGGAGATCTCGCCATGGACAGACAGACGCTGTCTTGGAGTCTGTCTTGTGTACGGTATCAACTAATGTCATGGGGCCCCCTGGCGCTGACCAGATTTCACAGGCCGCCTCGTGTTGGGGACAGTCCTGTCTGGGTCGCGGGGCTGGCACAAGTCTGTCCCGGAGTGGCCAGGCCCAGGACATCACCAGCACCAGCTAGGGTGTGGCTTGTGCTCGGGAGCAGGCAGTGGAGAAGCAGGCCCTGGTCCCTCAGGGACATCACCGCATTTTGCCATGCCAGGCTGCCACAGAAGCCAGAAGCCACCAGAGCACTCTTGTCTCCGCACGGGCGGACGTGAAACACGACGGTCCCAAGGGCTTTTCCTCATAGACACGGCGCTCTGGGAGGGTAGCGGCCGCCTGGGAATGTCGGCGAAGTCCTCCACAACGAGGTGGAAGCCGGAGAGGCCGCCGGCAGGGTGCCTCTGAGGAGCAGCTCTGAGGGCTTTCTAGGCCACCGCATCCCCTTCCAACCCCACCCGCAAAGCTCATGTTGCCCATGCTTGTGGGAGGGTCAGCCCGCAGACCTGCCAGACACATGATCTGGTGTAGGGGACCCATGTCAGACCCAGCGGGTCCGGCACTTGGAGAGGTATCGGGTGCAGCCCTGGTGGCCTCTGGGAGCCCCGGGCAGGCCCAGGGCCCATGCGCTGGCCTCGTGTCCAACGGAGCGTGGAGCGATCCACTGGGGAGGCGTTTACGGTGAATGCGGAGGATACACCGCCTGCTTGCGGGGTCCTTGTCGGAACACAGGATCAGGAAATCCGAGCAGGACAAGAGAAACTCTGGGAGGCTCCCCGAGATCCAGCCAGCCCTCTGGGCAGCCCCGGCCGGAAGCTGCTTCTCAGGACACTGGCTCTTCGAGAAAAAGTGCTCCCCAAGAGAGATGGTGACTGACTGGCTTTACCAGTCCCCAGTATCTGTGAGAAGCATGGCGGCGCTGGGAAACTTCGAGCTCAGAAGCACCAGTAACACTTCCCCTTGCCTTCCAACAGGAAGGGCAGGGGCCGTGAAGAGCTGCGGGGGACAGGCGGGCCCGGGGCAAAGTTCAGTCAGTACAGAGCTCCCCCTGTCCCGTTTCTCTCGTCTCAATGTCCAGACTTTCAAACATCTTCCAAAGGACTTTCTTGGGTCCGCAGTGGGTGCAAAGATTGGGGTCCCTGATAGGGCGAATTACTTTGGGCTTCACTGGCTTCTGCATTCTCCGTGTGCGGGTTTTGCAAAGTGAAAACAGCATGTTTGGTGTCTCTTGCTGGGAGTTTAGTGGACAGTCAGCCCAGTGGTTGTACAGCTCCTTTGTCTCTTTGAGAACCAGAATGCTTCCAGCCGAGTGTGTGCGTGGCCGGCCTTCAACACTGTTTATCCTATCAGTGTAGCATGAAAATGTCAGGCAAGAATATGAGCTAGTGAGATGCATTTATTTTTATAATATGTAATAACTGGCAGCACCCATCTGTATAAACAGAATCAACCACTCTTAGATTGTTTGGGGGGAGACTGGTGCAGATCTGCAAAGGTAAATGTTAAACCCTAGCTCCAAAACCAAATTTCTTTGAAAATGGGTTGTAGCTGACATTTGTTTTGCAACTGTAGCAAATGTAGACATGTGTTTTGCACTGAACAGTTTTTCACTGTCTCAGCTGTTCTGGCCTCTCTGGAAAGGGCTGCAATTGGGCTACAGACGAGTCCCCGTGCACTGATGTCAGATGTTTGGACTGTGTGTTCTGTAGGGTTGGCCCAGCAAATGGGTTGTTCCAGAAAATTGCTTGTCATGGTGGACAGGGGATTCAGGGGCACTTGTGACACCACTGGGCGGGCCACTGGATGGGTGAAGGGGTCTGTGTTCTCTGAGCAGTGGGGAGCTCTGAGTGACCATCTCTCTTCTCTCCTGGGAATTGGAGCCTATTGCCGAAAGCAACGAAATGCCCAGAACACAGTGTTAGTCTGACCTGAGGGTCCTTGTTGCCTGGCCGCTGTCCTAGGCACCCAGCATCCTCATGCTTTCCGGGCAGATGAGCTGAGTGGAGACAGTCCTCTGAAGAGCCATGGTGGCTCTGGTCAGAGGGACAGACGGCCCACAAGATGGTAACGCCCTCAGGATGCCCAGCTGCATAGAAGAGGGGCTCCCCCAAGGGCTGCTGTGTCTGATGACAGGGATCACCAAGCACTCAGCACTGCCAGAGCCAGGACCTGCTGTCTTGGGAGCTTAATCCCCACAATTACCACCCAGTCCCACTAGTGGAGGGGGGAAAGAGGGTGCAGGAACGTGGGCTTGCCCTCGGTTTCACAGCAGGTAAATGGAGGAAGTGGGATTTAATCCGTATTTATAGTGAAGCTCACCCCGTGTGCACTTGACAAAATTCATACCGTCTCATAGCCACCATCAACATATACGATCAGATGACAAGGATGTCAAGACCATTCAAGGGGGAAAGAACAGTCTTTTCAACAAACAGTGCTGGGAGAACCGGACCCCTACCTCACACCTTCTACAAAAGTAACTCAGTGTGGGTCAAAGACCTAAATGTCACACCCCAAAACAAAATTTTTATTTTTAGTTTTTTTTAAGATTTTATTTATTTGTCAGAGAGAGAGAAACAGAGCACAAGCAGGGGGAGTGGCAGGCGGGGAGAAGCAGGCTCCCCACGAAGCAAGGAGCCTGATGTGGGACTCGATCCCAGGACCCCAGGATCATGACCCGAGCTGAAGGCAGACGCTCAATTGACTGAGCCACCCAGGTGTCCTGAAATTTTTATTTTTTGAATTTATTTTTTTAAAGATTTTAATTATTTGGACCAAGAGAGCACACGAGCAGGGGGAGCAGGAGAGGGAGAAGCAGGCTCCCCGCTGAGCAGGAAGCTGACCTGGGGCTCGATCCTAGGACTCTGGGATCATGATCTGAGCCGAAGGCAGATGCTTAACTGACTGAACCACCCAGGTTCCCCAACCATAAAACTTTTAGAAGAAAGCATAGGGCCCAAGCTTAGCGACATAGGACTTGGCAGTGATTTCTTGGGTAGGACATCGAAGGCACAGACAACAGAAAACATAGACATATTGGACAAGATGAAAACTTAATGTTTGTGCATCAGACAGTATCATCAGGTAAAAATGCAACCCACAGAATGGGCGAAGATATAGACAAATTGAATATTTGATAGGGTTTGACATCGAGAGTATGCAGAGAACGTCTAAGACCAAAGAAACAAAAAACAACCCGATCCAAAAATATGCAAAGGACCCCATAGACATTACTGCACAGAAGATGCACAAATGGCCAGTGAGTCCATGAAAAGATGCTCGGCATCACTAATCAGGTGGGAAATGCAAATCAAAGCTGCAGTGAGACCCCATCTCACACCCGTGAGGATGGCGACTGTCGAAAACAAGCACACACCAAGTGTTGGCGAGAATGTGGATGGATTGGAACCTGCGTGCACTGTTGCTGGAAATCTAAAGCGGGGCAGCTGCTGTGGAAAACAGGATGACAGTTCCTCAGAACGTTACCAACAGCATTACCAGATGATCCGGTAGTTCTGCTGTGGTTCTGTGCCCAAAGGAATGGGAAGCAAGGTCCTGAAGAGAGATGTGCATGTTCACGTCAATGCAGTGTCCCCCACCATTGCTGAATCACGGGAGCAACCCAGGTGTCCACCTGGGCATGACCGGATGAGCACAATGTGATCTACGCCTACAAGGAGGGGAGTCCCGACACCTGCTGCCACGTGGGCAAAGCTTGAGGACATCGCTCTCAGTGAGATAAGCCCATCCCAGAAAGACAAATACTGCAGGATTCCCCTTACATTACATACTTAGAGTCGTCCAAACATGAGAGGCAGCAGGATGGCGGGGACAGAGGGGGTGGGGAGTTGGTGTTTCACAAGGCGACAGGGACTCTGATGCTGCACATCATGAATGTATTTACCGCCATTGAACGGCTCACTTAAAAATGGTTAAGATGGGGGGCGCCTAGGTGGCTCAGTCGGTTAAGCGACTGCCTTCGGCTCAGGTCATGATCCTGGAGTCCCGGGATCGAGCCCCGCATCGGGCTCCCTGCTCTGCGGGGAGCCTGCTTCTCCCTCTCCCACTCCCCCTGCTTGTGGTCCCTCTCTCGCTGTGTCTCTCTGTGTCACATAAATAAATAAAATCTTAAAAAAAAAAAAAAAAAAGAGGGCGCCTGGGTGGCTCAGTCGGTTGGGCGACTGCCTTCGGCTCAGGTCATGATCCTGGAGTCCCTGGATCGAGTCCCGCATCGGGCTCCCTGCTCGGCAGGGGGTCTGCTTCTCCCTCTGACCCTCCCCCCTCTCATGTGCTCTCTCTCATTCTCTCTCTCTCAAATAAATAAATAAAATATTTTTTAAAAAATGGTTAAGACGGTAAATTTTATGTCCTGTGTATTTTACCACAAAAAAAAAAAAGGAAAGAAGCAGTCAGCGGTTAACGGGTTAGAGAGGAAGGAGAGATGGACAGGAGGGGGGCAGAGGACCTCAGGGCAGTGAGACCACTCAGTGCGGCACTATGATGCCGGGTACGTGTGTCACACATTTGTCTAAATGCACAGCCGGCGTGCAGGGAGACGGGCCGTTGGCGACACCACGTGTCCGTGCAGGTCCACGGGCTGTCACGCGCCCTCCGGCGGGGGTGCTAATGGTGGGAGGAGGTGTGTGCAGAGGGTTTTCGGGGAGCTCTCAGTACTCCCTGCTCACCTTGGGGCTGAACCTACAATTCCCCCCAAAGAGAAAGGAAAGAAAGACGATCGCAAAAACCCGCCTGTCAACCCGTGTTGTCAGGGGGCGGGCCGCTGTGTCCTCACTTAGTTCTTTTTTTTTTTAAAGATTTTATTTATTTATTTGAGACAGAATGAGAGAGAGAGAGCACATGAGAGGGGGGAGGGTCAGAGGGAGAAGCAGACCCCCTGCTGAGCAGGGAGCCCGATGCGGGACTCGATCCCGGGACTCCAGGATCATGACCTGAGCCGAAGGCAGTCGCCCAACCGGCTGAGCCACCCAGGCGCCCTATTTTTATTTTTTTTAAAGATTTTATTTATTTGAGAGAGAGAGAGAGAGCTCATGAGAGGGGGGAGGGTTATAGAGGGAGAAGCAGACTGCCCGCTGAGCAGGGACCCCAATGCGGGACTCGATCCCGGGACTCCAGGATCATGACCTGAGCCGAAGGCAGTCGCCCAACCGACTGAGCCACCCAGGCGCCCAGTAAACACAGTTTTTTTTGTTTTTTTTTTTTTGTTTTTTTTAAAGATTTTATTTATTTATTTGAGAGAGAGAATGAGAAAGAGAGAGCATGAGAGGGGGGAGGGTCAGAGGGAGAAGCAGGCTTCCCGCCGAGCAGGGAGCCCGATGTGGGGCTCGATCCCGGGACTCCAGGATCATGATCTGAGCCGAAGGCAGACGCTTAACTGACTGAGCCGCTCAGGTGCCCTGTCCTCACTTAGTTCTGTCACGTTCTCTGCTCCGTGCTCCGGCCCTTCTCATCGGTGTGTTTTAACTTGTGTTTCTTATATGAATAATGGCGTGGGCTCTCTTCTCCTGTGCCTCTTGCTGGCTGTACCCCTTTGGTGATGTGTCTGGGCACGCCTCCTGCCCCCTTTCGAGTTGCACCCGCAGGCCCTGTGCCCTGCCTGCTGCCCGTGCAGGAGCCCCTGGGCTGCCCGCCCTGCTGCCTTGTCCCCCATGGTGCCCCGCAGCCGGGGGGGGGGCGGGCACACCCAGGGGCCTCGGCCATACCTGTCTGCCTATGGCCGCTGTCCTTGCTGGACGTTTGTCGTGGAACCAGCCTCAGAAGCGGGCCTCCGGCTCGAGGAGGGCAAGTACTCAGGTGAGGGTCCTGCAAGGCCACGGGCTGGGAGGGAAGCATGGCTCTTCGGGGTCTGCAAAGTTGGTTTTCCTGCACCCTGCTGAGGCAGCTTTTTAATTTTTCCTAACTTTTCCTGCCTGCTGGCCCATGTTCAGGTAGCCAGATTGGACTTTCCCATCATTGTCTTTGGTTTCCCGGAGCGTCGCGTGCGGGGGTCTCGCTGTCATGGGCTCATGGCTGTGCCCTCTCCCCTGTGGTCTCTGGGACCCTAGGGTTTCAGGATTGATCCAGGCCCCCATGGAGCTCATGTGTGTGGGTTTGATCTGTTGGTATTTACCATACTAGGAAATGAAATGAAGAAAAGTAAAAGTATTTAGCTAATTAAAAAATAACAAGCTCATTATTTATTAAACAACATTTTTAATGAAAAACAGCTATATTTTCCAAAACAAAATTGGTGAGTCTTTAGATCACGAGACAATGGATAAAGAAGTGGTTGTCCTTCAGGGGCACCTGGGCGGCTGGCTCTTGATTTTGACTCAGGTCATGATCTCAGGGTCCTGGGATGGAGCCTCGTGTCGGGCTCCCTGCTCAGTGGGGAGTCAGCTAGAGATTCTCTCCCTCTCTCCCTCTGCCCCTCCCCCTGCTCACGTGCTCTCTCTCTCTCAAATAAATAATAAATCTTTAAAAAAGAGTGGTTATACTTCAGGTATTACACAGAACATCATATAGGAGTTAAAATGAACACACCAGACTTACGTGTATCAACGTGAATAAATCTTCAAAACAAAAACTACCTTCCACTTTGATACTGTTTATAAAAAGCTTAACAAAGTTTACACATACAAGTGACAAATCGTCAGGCAGCACACATGGTGGCTTTGCTTTTGGAGGGGGTCTCTAGTGCGGGCTGGGGAGGGCACAGGGCTCCGAGTGGGTGTGCCCCGCTTGCTTACTGCCAACTGCCGCAGCCCAGTGCAGGATGGAAACGGAGGGCATCAGGTCCGTCCTGTGAGTAGCGAGTCTGGCTTGACGGACAGCGGCCTCTTCCACTCCGTTCTGAGCACGCGCATCACGCCTCCGGGAGCTCCCCGCACAGATGGAGACGCCGGCGCTGTCATCACGGGGGGAGTGGGGGACCCCGAGAGGAGAATGGGGGAGTAGGGAGACACCCCCCCCCCGGGGAGAATGGGGGCCTGCCATCCCAGCGCTGTCATGGGGGGGAACAGGGAGGCAACACGGCACTTCTGTCGCTCCCCAGACGGCCACGGCCGGTGTCTCCGGCGCTGCGCCCACGCGCGGGAGTACACGGCTGTGATTCGGTGACCCATCCCTGAGGTCGCGAAGTCGGCCCTCCCCAGCCCCAGCGTCCTAAGATCCCCTACCCGGGGGCTGTTTCCCGCACGTCTTGGGACCTGGCGTGTCGCCCTAGCCGTGAACCTGAGACGCCCCTTCCCGCTCCGCAGGTGCCCCCGCTCTCCGGCGACGGTGGGGGTGCGGGCTCCAACGCCCACCACTCGGTGGTCGCCCGCCACGCTGTTCCGGGCGCCGCCGCCAGGGGCCGCCGCCGCGCCCCTATGACACAGCAACAATAGGAGCCGCTCTGGCCCGCGCACCGCCCTCCCGCGCTTCCGCCGGAAGGGAGCGCGGGCGCGGGGTGGGCCGGGGCGGGCCGATGGACGGCTGTCTCTTCCAATCGCTGGCGGCTCGGCGTCGACCCCGCCCCTAACACGGCCCAATAGGCGGCGAGAGCGGCGGGAGGGGCGGAGCGAGAGGGGACTTCCGGCGGGGCCCGGCAGGCGCTGAGGAGGAAGAGCGATCCCGGACGGCGCCTCTCGGCCGAGTCGCGGCGCGGGCCAGGTGCGGGGGTCGCCGGGGGCGGGGACGGCTGCGGGGGCGGGGTCTGCGCCGTCGGGGTGCCTGAGCCGCCCGGGTGTGTGTTTGGGTGGGGCGGCCGGCGAGCCCGGGTGGGGGGGCCCGTGCGCGGGGCGGCGGCTCTGGGGGGCCTCGGGCTCTCGAGCCGCCGCGGCCGTGTGGGCCCGTCCGCCCAGCGCGACGCCCGGGGGCCGGAGCTAGGGGTGCGGCCCCACGCGGGGTGCATCGGCGGGGGCGGCGTGGGGCGGCGCGCCCCCCGGCCGCGGAGCCGGCCCCGCTGCCCCGCAGCGCTTTTCCCCTGCCCGGACGCCCAGCCGCCGCGCTGCGGTCTAGGGGGCGGGCCCCGCAGAAGCCGGCTGACGGCTTCACTCCCGCCCAGCTCAAGTTTGTCAACTTGTTGGGGGCCCCAGGCCGTAGAAAACCCGAGTGCCGCGGGGGGGTTGGGGGGGGCCACCCGCAGCGGGCGGTGAGTGTCATGCTCCGGGAAACCCGAGAAGCGGCGGCGGCGGCGTCGCCCCGGCACCTGGCTCCGCGGGCTCAGGTGCCGTCGGGCGCTGTGGCCGGGCTCCGCGACGACAGCTTCCCGGGCCCCCTTCCTCCCCGCCCGGAGGTGGCCGGCGGGGCGGCCCTGCTTTGACCGGGTTTGCATGCTGGCCCCTCTTCCAGGATGACGACTTCAGGCGCTCTCTTTCCAAGCCTGGTGCCAGGCTCCCGTGGGTCCTCCAACAAGTATTTGGTGGAGTTTCGTGCAGGAAAAATGTCATTAAAAGGAACTACTGTCACCCCAGATAAACGGAAAGGGCTCGTGTACATTCAGCAGACGGATGACTCCCTCATTCACTTCTGCTGGAAAGACAGGACGTCTGGGAACGTGGAAGATGTAAGTGTCTGTTACCCTGAGTGTGGTCTTAGGGAGCGTGCCTCATCCTCGGGACAGGAGCGCGTGGAGCTGCCTTCGCTGCATTCAGGACATACAGCAGCTGTTTTACACTCGGAGTGCGTTGCTGGGATTCGAGGGCACTGCTGCTTTGGTGCCCACATCAGCTGTTATGCTTTGCTCGTGCATGTTCTGAGTCTCAAGGATTCTGTAGAGTCCTTCCATCGTGGTCTGTGCGTTACACTCTGAAGATTAGATGCCCAGAAGTGCGCCGCGTGTGAATGCTGACCTGTTACCAGCTCCTTCTGAGCAGCTGCTCTATTTAGCATTCTTTGTCCTTCAGCCTAACTTGTTCTTTGTTGAGAGCAGTGCAGAACCACCTTTTAACTCATTTTGGAGCATCATTCCCAAGATGTCTTTCTTAAAAATCCTTGAAAAGCTGCAAGCCCACCTTCCTTGTTGCGGACCGAGCCCCTCTCCTGGCCCTCATGCCCTTGGTGGGGTGCCTCTGACCCTGGCTTCTCCACCCGGTGGAGACCCTGCTGGTGAGGGGCCTTGGTGACTTGATTGTGTCTGCGTCCTGTACCCCCTCCTCCCGCCCCCACGCAGACGTAGGAGCCAGCGTGTTTCTCTGGGAGGCTGTGGGATCAGCAGTGTGTGTTTCCGTGAAGCTAACTCTCTCCTCTTCTGTGGCTCTTGGAAGGACTTGATCATCTTTCCTGACGACTGTGAGTTCAAGCGCGTGCCGCAGTGCCCCAGTGGGAGGGTCTATGTGCTCAAGTTCAAGGCAGGGTCCAAACGGCTCTTCTTTTGGATGCAGGTATGTAGAAGGTTTTGTTTTCAATATATGTTTCTCTGTCATAGAATCAGGTTAGAAACTTGCTCACTGGACCATAGAATTCACTTTCATGAAACGGCTGGTGCTGACTGAACGTGATTGTCACGGACCCTAAAAATTCCGGTGTGTCTTCTTGTGGGGGTGGTAGGTGGGGGGCACTGGAGCAAGGGGCCTCTTCCAGAGTCCAGACATTTGTGGCTGGGCTCCGGGTGCCCATGCAAGATCGGAATTCCTGGCAGACCAAGAGTAGTTTCTGGACTCGGCCCCAGTGTTGCTGCGTTGACAGGTGCATAGCCTCTGGTTTGCTTGTCTCGCAGTGCGTGCCCCCCACTCCCCCTGCCATGAGCACCCCAGAGTGGAAGCAGGGGTGACTGTGTGTGTTCTCCTTGCTGTGTTTTTTACAAAAATGGAGTGTTTTCTCCCAAGCTTTTCTCAGCCCTGCCTTCCCTAGTTGCGTGCTTTGGGGGTCTTTGGGGGTCAGTGCACCAGGGCACTCTGGCGCCCACAGCTGCAGTCACTATTCCGTTGAGTTTAACAGCCGTCGCTCCTTCTCCCACGTGTCGGCCATTGGGCTTGTTTCCGTCCCCGTTTTGTCGCTGGCAGTGGGTTAAGAGTGACTCTACACCGAGGCTATTTTCCGTACAGGGTTGGGGGGAGGGGTTCTGTTAAAATCGAGAAGTAGACTTGTTAGAAGTGGGTATACGGGGGCATTTACCGTTCTGACAGATGTTGCCACTTTCCTTCCCCAGAGGTTGACCCCGCTGCCCTTCCCCTAGCACGTTCTAGAACAAGGCAGAGGTTTCTCTCTGGGGGCCGGATAGGCTGTGCTGCAGACACTTGCCTCTGCCCACGTAGCGTGAGAGGCACGTGGACAAGGAGTAAATGGACGGGTGCGGCGCGTTGCAACGAAACTTCATTTGCAAACCCAGACGGGGGCGGGGGCCTGAGCTTGTTTCTGCACGGTTTTGCCAGGGAAGTTTTCATCAGCCCTACCTTACCTGATTTTGCTTCTCTGCCCTGCTGCCCTCCACCCTGGGGGTGGGGAACTCTGTCTTGTCCCCCTTCTTTGTCCCTGGCCCCCCAGCAGACCCACAGTGCCTCCTCAGTCGTGGGTGCTTCGTCTCGTAGTTCTGGGGGCACTGACGGGATAGTGCTGCCTGGTGACGCCCTACACCCCAAGGTGCTGGTGTCGAGTGCCTGCCAGGTGCTCTCTTGAGTTTCCACCTAACCCTGAAGGGCCGCGGGCTGGGGCCGGTTCGTGTGTGGTGGTGTGATAGAAGGGTTCTTGTACTGTTACACGGGTCACAGGAAGGCATCGGGGCGTTTAGACTGTTGTGGAAAGCACGAAATTCTGGAGGGTCGGAAGGTGTCGCTGGGTGCAGACTGGGTACCCTCGGTGCTTTAGTCTTCCTGCCCTCAAAACGAACATTGCCGCAGCCCAGCAATCTCAACGGGCTGCTGTTCCTTTCGGCCCTGCTGGGTTCTCTCCTCAGTGCTGCGTGGCTGTGGATTGGTACCTGCACCTGTCGACCCTCTTGTCTGTAAGCCACGTCACTGGCAGCGGGCCGCTCCGTTGCAGCTGTGGTCCTGTCCTCCCCCCACAGGAGCCCAAGACAGACCAGGACGAGGAGCATTGCCGGAAGGTCAATGAGTATCTGAACAATCCTCCGATGCCTGGAGCGCTGGGGGCAAGCGGGAGTGGAGGCCATGAGCTCTCTGCACTGGGCGGTAATGGTCACCTTCAAGAACGTGTTGGCATGTCAGTGGATGTCAATGACGTGTATTCCTGATGATGCAGCCTGGTTGTTTTTGGTTTTGGTTTTGGTTTTTATTTCATTTTTTTAATAAAAGAGAGAGCATGTGCAGGTGGGAGGGACAGAGGAAGAGGGAGAAGCAGGCTCCCCGCTGAGTAGTGAGCCCGACGAGGGGCTCGATCCCAGGACCCTGAGATCATGACCTGAGCTGAAGGCAGACACTCAACCCACTGAGCCACCCAGGCGCCCCCGGGCTGGTTGTTTTTAAGTAGAAATGGAGGCTTTCAAGTCAGAAGCCTCTTAGTTCCAAGTGCAAGCCTCCGCCCAGCTTCTGGTGATAAAACTATCTGAGCTCCGCTCTGTTGGCTCCTTCCAGGCGCTTCTGTACAGTGCCGGGAAAGCCAAAGGGAGGGATCACGGTGCGTGCTATCTCAGCCCAAGGCCCCCAGCCTCCCCATGGCCCCGTGGGTGTCGACCCGGGGACCCGGCGACCCGGCAGCCCCAAGTCTGACCCCTTCTGTCTTACAGGCGAGGGCGGCTTGCAGAGCCTGCTGGGGAACATGAGCCACAGCCAGCTCATGCAGCTCATCGGACCTGCTGGCCTCGGAGGACTGGGTAACCCCTGTGTTAAGAGTGGACAACCTTCAGTCACGGTTGCTTTGGGATTTGAGTTTTTCCTTCTTATTGGTTCTCAGTGACATCTGTGAACGTGTGTTCCCTGTGCCAGCTTCCCTGGGAAGGGCCGCATGCTCTGTGGTTTGAGCTGGGAGCTGGTCCGTGGTGAGGACCCAGCTCTGTACTCGAGGGGAGCACAGCTGGCCTGGGAGCGGGGCTCCTGCCTGGGGCCCTCTGCTCTGGTTCCCCTCTGGTGGGCCTGCCCGCTGCCGCCTTCTGTTGGGCTGGGATCGGTGTGTTTCTTGGGCGGCAGGGAAACACTCGCTACTCTGCCAGGTTTGGACTGCGTGTTACCTTGGACCTAAGTGTGTTGTTAGTGGAACGGGAGACAGAAACGATCTGACTTGCGGGATAAGCTTCCAGAACGCTACAGTCTGAGCCATCGCTACTCCGGCACCCCAGCCCACTGTGGTCACCACTTCTCCCTGCTTGTCCCTTGGTGTTAGCGCGGGATGTCTGGCGGGGAGGTGGGCTCTTCCGGAGAGTATGGCGTCTGAGCTCATGTCTTCTTGCAGGTGGGCTGGGGGCCCTGACCGGGCCAGGCCTGGCCAGCTTACTGGGGAGTGGGGGGCCTCCAGCGAGCAGCTCTTCATCCAGGTGAGCCTTGTCCTCTGCCCCACCATGCCTGGGTGCCACCAGGGCTCCCCCACCTTCAAGGAGACTGGACATAGGAGATGCGGAAGGACGGAAAAGACACCTGGGGAGGGTCCTTTTCGGGGTCTAGACGGATTCCCAGCAGTTCAGGGACCCCTGCCACAGGACGACTTGCTGTGGGCGCCTTTAGGGTGCCTGGCCGCTCCATTGCTGCCCTCGCTCTTCCCAGCTCCCGGAGCCAGTCGGCAGCCGTCACCCCGTCCTCCACCACCTCTTCTACCCGAGCCACCCCAGCCCCCTCTGCTCCAGCAGCTGCCTCGGTGACCAGCCCAAGCCCCGCACCCAGTTCAGGTAATGGAACCAGCACGGCAGCCAGCCCAACCCAGCCCATCCAGCTGAGCGACCTTCAGAGCATTCTAGCTACTATGAACGTGCCGGCCGGGCCAGGAGGCGGCCAGCAAGGTAACATGCTGCTCGGCTCCAGGCTGGGGGGTGAAGGTGCCTGCTGCCCCCTGCCTGCTCGCTTGCTGGCTTTCCAAGGCATGGGGCCAAGCATGTCCCTGGGCTGAGCCGCTGCCCCCTTCCCTCACCACACCCAGTGAGGTCATGGCTCGGGCGTCTGTGGCTGGCCTCCAGCCGCTGATGGCCGTGTGCTTATGCCTTAGTTGACCTGGCCAGTGTTCTGACGCCCGAGATCATGGCACCTATCCTTGCCAACGCGGACGTCCAGGAGCGCCTGCTGCCCTACCTGCCCTCCGGGGAGTCACTGCCGCAGACGGCAGAGGAGATCCAGAACACGCTGACCTCGCCCCAGTTCCAGCAGGTAGATGCTGTGGCCTGGGTGCCCCCTGCTGCGTGCTTGGTGGCAGGGGACATAGCTTACCTTCCACGTGGCTCCCTGTCACCAAGCGTCCTTGCACCTGCGACTGGCCCAGGCACCTCCCCCCCCCCCCCCAGGGCCTTTGCCAAGTGAGTGCTCAGGAGTGTCTGGCTTTCCTTTGCAGGCCCTGGGCATGTTCAGCGCGGCCTTGGCCTCTGGGCAGCTGGGTCCCCTCATGTGCCAGTTTGGCCTGCCTGCAGAGGCCGTGGAGGCCGCCAACAAGGGCGGTAAGTGCCTGCCCCCCCCACCCCCACCCTCCCCACCCCACGTGGCGAAGGCAGAGTTTGCACATCATAGGGCTGGCTGGCCTGGCTGGGGCATCTCGGGGGTCCTGGGCCTCAGTCTAGAAATTTTTATGTTCCCTCTGGTCAGCAGTTCCAGGCCAGGGTCTAGAAAGGTCATCTCGTGTTTTTAAATGCATTTTAGATGTGGAAGCATTTGCCAAAGCTATGCAGAACAGTGCCAGATCCGAGCAGGAGGGTGACGGGAAGGACAAGAAGGACGAAGAGGAAGACATGAGCTTAGATTAATTAACTGGTGTCCCCAAGGGGTCAGGATTTGCGGCTGGCGACCTCAGTGATGGGGCTTGTGGTGCGGTACACGCCCTCACCTCCGTTCCAGCTTGCTGAGAAATAAAGGTCTTGTCTTTTACCTGCCACCTCTGGTTTTCCTGTGTGCCCAGGAGGGGAGCTGGTGTGAGGGGAGCCCCCTGGGCAGGTGGTTCCCCCCACGGGCATGTCCAGGGTCTAGATCTGCCTCTGACCGACTGCTCTACTCCTTTCACATTTGAAGTCAACACTCAAACAGAAGTTACTTTTTTTTTTTAAGATTTTATTTATTCATTTGACATAGACACAGCGAGAGAGGGAACACAAGCAGGGGAAGTGGGAGAGGAAGAAGCAGGCTTCCCGTGGAGCAGGGAGCCCGACACAGAGCTCGATCCCAGGACCCTGGGACCATGACCTGAGCCGAAGGCAGACGCCTAAGGACTGAGCCACCCAGGCACCTCTACTTTTTAATTTTTAAGAAGCAGGGCAGATTTCTGATGTTATGAAAAATTGGTGGAGGGAAAATCTCATCATGAAGCTGAAAGATAAACAGTATTAAAAACGCCAGTTTAAAATGTCCGGTATAACTTAAATCGTTTTCAAAAAGATTCGTCACTCCTAGAATCTAGAGTCCAAATAAATAGACTTGATGTGAAGTGGGCTGAATTGCAGGGGCTGGAGGCTCTGAGAGGTGGGAGCCTGCCTGCCCAGGGCGGCCCTCCTGTGGATGCCAGGCCGGGGCCCCCGAAGGCTCTCCTGCGTGGCTGCTAGAGGGGCAGCTTGCTAGGTGGCTGGGCAGCCGCTGGCCCCCACTGCCCCCTGGATGCCCACAGAGTGAGACCAGGTGATGGGGGACCCATTCAGCATCAGATTCCTCATGCAGCCGCGGTAGGCTAGAGGCCTAGCCTGTGCGTTCGTGGGCTCTGGGGGAGCAGGGGAAGATGGAGAGACACGTCAGAGCAGAGGCCAGCGGCCCACTGCCCCCCCCCCCCCCCCGCCACGCCTCAGTCTCCCTGGCTGCCCCATCACAGGAGGGTGGGGTGAGAGTGGGGTGACCCGATGCCTGGTCCTGGAGGGGCAACTCCCACCCCAGGCTGAGGCTGCACTCACTAGGCAGGCCCCCGAGGTGCAGAGGTGCTTGGGCGGTGGCCATGGAGGCCACCAGCGCAGGGCCCAGGGTCTGGTTGCTCCGTGCGTCCACCTCCAGCTGGAGCACGTTCCCACTTCTGGTCACTGTGGGCACAGGGTCCTTGTGATGGGGGGGCGGGGCCAGGGGCTGTTTGCCATGCAGCCTGCCTGGGGGGCCCACCACTGTTCCCTCCTGGGTGCTGTACTCAGCAGAAAAGCAGGGGTGGGGGTGGGGCCAGCTTACCCGCCAGTCGGTGCCACTGGCCGTCACACAAGGCCGCCGGGCACATCACCCACGTGGAGAACTCCCCTGCACCATCGTCCGCCCGCAGCAGGACCTGGGGGCGGGGGAGTGGGGGGAGGTCAGGACGGCCTTGCGAACCCCAATCCCCCGCTGCGGCCGTAGCCCCCTCTCCCACGGCTCACCTGCTCGGCCCGCACCTGCAGCTGCAGGTAGGGCGGTGCCTGGACCCGGCCCAGGTGGAAGATGAGGCCGGTGGCCGTCCGAGGCCGTACCTCCAGCTCCAGGGCCGCGTGAGGCAGCACGGCCCCCGTGGTGTCTGTGAGAAGGGGGCTGTGAGGAGGGGCAGGGCTGCCCGGGCTCCCCACTTCTGGAGCCCCGCTCCTGCCCCATTGGGCCAGGGGCACACCCACGCCCTACAGACCTAGGGTGACCACACCCCCGCTGTCTGCGAAGAACAGGCCTTTCTCCAGGGGGCCTGAGAAGCACGGCGTGACCCCCATCACCCGTGTGGGGGCCCCCAGGGGCCGCCCGTCCAGCCTCAGTCTCCTCACACAGCCACTGAAGCCAGACCTGCCGGTGGCCACCTGTGGGGACACAGATGGGCTGGTGTGGGGCAAGGTCCCGGGGCTGGGGAGGGCTGTTCAGCCGGGGAGGGGGGTGGAAGTGAGAGCAGGGGGCGGGGTGCGGAGTGAGGTGGTTTAGGGTTGCGGGGGTAGATGGAAGGGGTTCTCACTGGGAGCCTCGGGCTGAAGCCACTGGCAGGGAGGCCCCCCACAAAGAGAGTCTGGGGCCGGGGGCTCCCTGCCCCCTGGTGCTGCTGGCCGGGCCCCTCCTGGTCCTGGGCCCAGACCCCATCTGTCGCCAGCTGGATCCGAGTCTTTCCCCACCGCACAGACACCTGGGGGCAGGAGGGGGCACGTCAGAGTGGGAGCTCCCAGGACCCGGCCCGTGTCCCCTCTTCAGCTTCTCTCACCATGTGCCACCGGCCAGCCCGTGAACGCTGGCGGCTCTGGACGCGGAGCTGGGGCCCAGGGCCCTCTGTCTGGGCAACAAAGTGTCCATGGCTCAGGAGGAGAAGCAGAGAAGGGCTGCTGGCCGTGAGGGGGGCAGCGAGCAGCAGGAGTCCTCGTGGGGTGCGAGGGCGGACCAGCATCGAGAGGTGGGACCTGGAAGCCAAGCAAGGCCGTCAGCCTGGGCGGCCCCTCCGCACCCTCCCCACCCGGCCCAGCCTTACCAGTTCCCGGGGGGTGCCGGGATGTGGGCAAACTCCAAGTAACTAAACAGGGGGCCCCCAAACTGGTAGGCATCTTGGATGGTCCTGGGAGGCCAGGGTGGTGTGCAGGCAGGGTCCTGGGGGGGCTGGCGGCTGCGTCGGCCGGGCTGAGGGGATCAGATCGGAAGCAGGAATGCGTGGGACCGCCTTCTGACCGACCACCCCCCCTGCCCGCACACCAGCCTCCGGGTGCCCCACCTTCCGCGCCGCTGCGGCCCTCAGTCCTCGAGGTGCCTGCCCTGGGGTCTGGGTGCGCGGGGTGGGGGCACAGCCTGAGCTCACGTTGACTTTCTTCCAGTCCTGCTGCAGGTCGAATACACGCTGCGGCCCCACGGGCCTGAGGAGGGTGGCGCGGTCAGCACTGGAGGGGTGGAGGGTGGGCACTGGCCCCCACGCCCCCCTGCGCCCCCCGCCCGCAGCTCACCGCATCACGAATACGTTGCTGATGCAGCCCTTGAAGTTAAAGTAGTCGCCAGTCTTGGACAAACCTCCTAAGAAGAGATCCTGGGACTCCTGAGGCTGGGGCCTGGGGGGCGGCCCCTGGTGGGGCTTCATCTGCTGAAGCTGGTCGTCCACATAGAGCCAGACCCTGCAGGGAGGAGCAGTGTTTCCCCCGCCCTGCCCCATCCACCCACCGCACTGCCACCTTCCTGTCCCTGGACACCGCTGCCAGAGGCCCGGTGGGCCAGGCTCACCCTGTGTCGTTGCTGTAGAAAGCCACATAATGGGGGACGCCGTCGGCAAAGCTCCCTCGAGTCTTCACCTCTGTCCTCAGCAGCTGCAGTGTCACACGGCCCTGCTGCAGGGACACCTGGTATGGCCCATCCTGGGGACAGTGGCCAGGTCAGCAGACCGGGCCGGGGCCCGGACTCCCGCCCTCCAGCCCCCCGAGCCCCACGCGGCCGCTGCTGGGAGCGGGGGCGCACGCACCAGGAACGCTTTGTGGTAGAGCAGACCAGCGTCTTGGGTGCTGCGGAAGCCGAAGCCGGAGTAGATGTGGCCCGAGACGGGGGGGACATCAGGGAGCTCCAGGGACAGGTAGCCGTCGCCGTGGAAAGTCATGGCCCGTCCCACCTGCAGGAGGGGGACCATGAGGGCCCGCGGCACAGGCCTGGAGGGGGTGCTGCCGGCCAGGGCGGGGGTGAGCTCACCAGCAGGTCGGCAGTGCAGCCCGAGCTGATGCCCGTCGTGTTCAGCCTCTTGAGATCCACGTACTTGCCCTGAGCCTTGATGCCCTTGATGCAGCCGCGGATTGAGCCTCCGGAGGGGAAGAGCTGCTGCAGGCTGCAGGGGATGAGCATGAGGCCGCCGCCGCCTTCGAGACCCTGGCCGCCCCCCGGCTGCCCCCCGGCCGCGCCCCGGCTGCCCGCTCACCTCGGGGGCAGCTGGTCGGGCGGCACGCCGCCCAGGTAGTAGGCGTCGGCCAGCTCCAGCGAGCTGCTGCGGTCCACGCTGAACACGTTGTTCCTCTCCACGCGCACCAGCACGCGGCTCACACGGCCGCGATTACCCCCCAGCAGGAACACCTGAATCTGCAGGGTGCCCACGGGCCAAGGCTTTAGGGTGCGCCGTGGGTCCTGCGGGTCCTCCTGGAGCCCCCAAGCCCTCCCCCGAGCCCAGCCTTACTGCCTTGCTGGCCGTGGTCATGGTTAGCAGTTTCTGCATGTCCTCGTGTTGTGGCTTGGCCTGCATCAGACCTGCGCCAAAGTCGTAGAGGAGGAGGAGGCTGCCCTTCTGCGTGGCCAGGCACAGGAACTGGTCCTGGGGGGAGGGGCAGGGTCAGTACGCGGTGGGGAGCGGAGGGGGCGGCGTGCGCTGGGGCCGGGCAGCCCGCGTGCCTGGTGCCGCATGAAGAAGATGATCCCGTTGGAGGACACAAGCCGTATCTCCTGCTCGAAGCGTTTGGTCGTGCCGATCTGACTCTCCATGCTGATGCGCGCAAAGCCGGAGCCGTCCAGGTGGGAGCCATCTGTGAGCCACGGGTCCCCGGTCGACTTGGAGCTACAGGTCAGAGGTCACAGGAGTCAGCCGAGAGCCGGCTGCAGCGGGATGAGGGCCAGGCCCTGGCTGCACGTACCGGGCACAAGGCCTGTCCACAGCTGTGTCCAGCTGGAAGGTCTCCTCGAAGTTATAGACGCTGAGCACCTCCTCGTTGAGCGTGTCCATCTCGATGCAGCCCAGGTAGCCAGGGAAGCGGAGGGGCTCAGGGGGCTGTGGGCAGGGGGCACAGTCAGGGCTCCTCGCCCCCAGGCCGACCCAAGGGAGGGCGCTCAGTGTGCAGCCGGACATGGAGCAGGACTTGCTGGGACAGGAGTGCCGGGCCGCCCCCCACCAGGCCAGGCTCACCGTGAAGTGGCTGGGGTACCCCCCCACGTAGAAGACAAAGTCGTCAGGCCGCAAACTGAGCAGCCCCTCGGCCCCAGGGGCCACTGTGTCGCCCTTGGTCTCATGGAGCATCTGCTTCTCCACCGTGACAGACATGTGACCAAACTGGAGGGTCCTGAAGGCAGAGGGGGGGTGAGGAGTGGACCCCGCCGGGCAGTGGGGGGAGCACAGGGGGCCGGGCCACACACCTGTCAATGCTGACTGCTGCAAACTGCTCCCCGATGTCTTCGTCGACGCTGAGGGCTGCGAGGCCCGCCTCCCCCAGGCGGTACACCCAGTGCACCTTCTGGTTCCGCAGAGCCACGCCCATGTAGTCCCCGACAGCCTGCGGCAACAGGAGACTCAGCGGGACGGGGACCCAGCCCCGCCTGCCGGCTCCCAGCTAGTGCCCGGCCTCGCCCAGCCCGCCGTGCCCGTCCTGCCCGCCTGGTACCTGGCGGCTGCCCATGTAGAGCACAAAGCGATCCCCGGGGACCTGGCCAGACTCCGGCTCTGGACTCTGGAGGTAGAACTTGAGAGCGGTGTAGGCGGCGAGGTCGGAGAGGTCCCGCGGGGCACGCAGCTGCACCCCTGAGCGCCCATTGAACTTCATGGACACCTTGACCTGTGGGGGGGGGGGGCGCGTGGCTCATCAGTGTCTGCTGCCTGGTCTTCCAGAGGCGACTGTGCCCCGGCGCTTGCTCTCACCTTGCTGGCAGCTCCACGGGCCTGGGCGATGAGCTCCCGCACGCGGCCGATGCTGGCAGACAAGGCCAGGCTGGCGTTGTGCGTGCCACGGTTTTCCAGGAGGCTCAGCTTGGCTAGCAGCTGCGGCAGCGTCTTCTCCAGGGTGGACACTGCAGGGAGCAGAGGGTGTGACCCTGACAGCTTGGCCTCACCCAGTCCCTGGCCACCCCCCACCCCTGCATCAGGGGACCCCAGGGCCCACCTGAGCGGCCCGCGTCGAGTACCGCCTGGCCCAGGTCCTGGCTCCGCAGGCCTCCGTACTGGCCCTGCCACTGTTCCAGGTGTTTCTGCATGTCCTGAATCCGCGACTGCACGCGGGCGGCCGTGTCCTGGGCTTCGGCGGCCACAGCTTTGGCGTGCGCAATCTTCTTGCTTGTCTCGTCTGTGGTGGGCAATGTACAGGCAAGCTCAGAGGGACACAGGCAAGGACCGTCCTGGCTTCACCTCCCCTCTGCAGTGGGCGGGGGGGGGGACCACCAGCCCCACCCTGACAAGGTCCAGCAACAGGGGGCCCAGCCCCCACCGATCTCCCGGGAACCACAAGCAGCAGGAACACCACCTGTGTGTCCTGCCCGGACAGCTCCCTGTGCCAGCCTCTCAGACCACAGCCTGGTCACCCCGACACCCGTCAGCTCAGCCCCGGCCCCCACGGCCACCATCATCTGTCCCAGCGCCCTGCCTGAGCCTCCACAGCCCCCAGGTCCGAGCTTGCTGGGACCTTCTACCCAAGTTGGCGGCTGCACGGATCGACCTGCGTCGGGTGCACCACCCCTTGCCCAGAGGCCTTCCCCGGGTCCTTGGCTCCAGCCACACTGGCCTCCGCGCTCCCACCTCCACCTCATGCCCTCCAACCTACTGTCCCCTCCCTTGATGTCCTTCCTGGGAGCCCGAGCAGGCCCGTGCCCCCAACCTTGGGGGATGAAATGTCCCTGCTGCACACTCCCCGTGCTCCCCCAAACCCACTTCTATTTCTCTCCAAAGCACTTCCTGTTCCCTTCCCACTTTCACTTGCTCCTTAGAACTATTTTGTGTGGCTTCCTGCCCAGCGCTCTGGACACCATGGGTGTAAACACACCCCCCCCCAAGTGCCCACTGGAGAGCCCCAGCTGGCACCCTGCCCGTGGGGGGGTGCTGTCCACCTTGGGATAAGCAGAGGGCCAGGGCAGGGGCGAGGAGCAACCTACCGGTGTCCATGGCCAGCATGGCCTGTACCTCCTGGACTCGGGCCACCAGCTGCTCCTTCTTGGCCTGGGCATCTCGGAGCTGGGTCCCGGTGCCCTGGAGGGTAGCCCGCACTGCGGGGGAAGGCAGCCTCACTCCCAGCGTGCAGGTATAGCCCACCTCGGCCCACCTCACCAGGAGGGGACAAGGCCAATGTGCACACAGACGGAGACATCCAGACCCGAGGGCCCTCGGCTTGGGGAGGCACTGGCCCCCCCGCAGATGTAATTATCTCCATTCCACAGGTCACACAAGGGAAGCTCAGGAGAGCCAGGCCACTGCCCGGGGGCCGCCAGCACCCTGAGGGTCTAGCAGCAGAGCGTGTGCCCTTTGCCCTTTCTCATCCACCTGGCTCCCATCGGGACAGTAGGAGGAACCAGCGCTCCCACAGTCCCCAGGGCAACATGCCGAGCCGGTGGTAAGCAGGACTCCCACACAGGGCAGCCATCACCCTCCCTCCCACCCTCACCTACGACCACCGGTCCCATCCACCGCCCCCCATGGGACCGGACATAGGGCTCCCCAGCACTCACCGCGTCCCAGCCTCTGCTGCCCCCTGATGGTGGCCTCTGCCAGGGCACTGCTGTTGGTCAACAGGTCCCGGGCTCGGGACGCCAGGCCTCCCCGCACCACCATCTGCAGATATGGGGGCAGGATGAGGTTCATACCTGCCTGGTGGGAACCAGGGTCGGGTCGTGGGGCGGGGAGGGAGGCAGGGGCTCCTACTGGGGCTGTGGGGAGGGCCAGGGCCTCACCGCCCATGTGTGGGTCGCCTGCTGCAGCGCCTGACCAGCAGCCCCCTCGGCGGCCTGCACGGCTTGGAGAATGCTGCCGTAGGCGTTAGCGGCCTCGATGGCCCGCTGGATGAAGCGGTCCTGGTTGACTCCACGGATGATGCTGTGTGGGGGCAGGAGAGGGACACAGGATGTGTGGTTGGGGGCCCGGGCCCAGACAGCTCAGGCTCTCCTGCTGTCACAGCTGCCAGGCCAGTCTGCCTGCCCCCTCCAGCCCCCGACCCTTTGCCCCTGCCCTGCTGCCCGCCAGGCCTGCCTTTCTTATCCCTTGCACCCCATTTGGGCCAGGACCTCGTGGGGACAACGGCCTCTTCCTCCAGGAGCCCTCCCCGACTGGCTGAGTCCCAGCAAGGACCCGGCTGCCTCCCCGGGGCGCCTTGCAGGCCTCGCACCTGGACAGGTTGAGGGCCAGCTGGTCCAGCTGCTGTGCGTGGGCCTCCGCGGCCTCCACCAACTCCACCTTGCTGCTTGCGGGGGAGAAGGCCCGCATCTTCTCCAGCAGGGGCGTCCGGGCCCCATCCAGGTTGGCAGCAAGGTGCTCATACTCCTGGGTGGGGACGGGTGGGGGGCGTAAGTGGGACCCCCAACCCAATCCCTTACTCACTCTCCCGATTTGGGAACCCAGAGGCCGCGCCCTGCGTGCAGACCGCCATCGGAACCTGCCTCAGTGCCCCCGAGAGGGGCGGCACTCACCTCCCTGGCCTGGTCCATACCGTGCAGGAGCCCAGAGAGCTGGGCCAGGGTGTCACTGGCGGCCTGCAGAGTGGCCCTCAGAGTGGCATTGTCCCTGGACAGCTCCTGCTTCCGGTGCTGGAGGCCACGGGGAAGAAAGGGGGTGACAAGAGCAGAGGTATGACAGGGTGGGGATAAGGGGCCGCAGGGTGGGGGGGAGCGGGGGAAGGGAGCAGGAGAGGAGGGCCCCTCACCAGGGCGTCCTCCAGGCGCTCCTGGTTTCGGCTGTTGAGCTCCTCAGCCTCCCGAGTGGTGCCCACTGCCCGGTTCAGGGCCCCTCGAAGGTCCATGAGGCCAGCCTCGTGCTGGGCCAGCTGGTCCCGGGCGCGCGCGGCCAGTGCCCGGTTCCCCTCCCAGCGGCTGCTCAGCTGCTCCTGCACATGGGCCAGCACTGGCCCAGACCCCAAGTGGGGATGGTTGTCCGGGCAGGAACTCCAGGTCCCCGCCCAGTGCCCACCCAGCCCCCGTCTGCCGCATCTCAAGCTGATCTCAGCCACTCACGTCTCTGGGCCGTGTCCAGCTCGGCCTCAGCCGCTGCTCTCGGGGCACCCAGGTCTCGGGCCCGCATCTCCCCCAGCAGCCGCTCCACCTCAGCCAGCGTCCGGCGCACGTGCTCGCCCGACGGGGCCGAGGCGTTGGCCGGGAACAGGTGGTCCGTCTGGGACTCGAGCTCTATGCGGCGGAGGGTGGGGGCAATCAGGGCCGGCCTGCTGCCCAAGCAGACCTCTGCCCACTAGCTCCCACGCCCGAGACCCCACCCAAGCATGCTCAGAGTGCCCGCACACAACCCAGAAATGCCCCGGATGGCTCCAGGACACAGCTCTGCTCGGCTGCTCTGCTGCCTGAGCTCCTCGCCCCCTCCCTCTCACCTTCCTCAGCCCCCACCCCAACACCCCGCTGCCCATCTGCTCCACCTGGCCCAGCCAGCCCCTGCTCCAGGTCAGCACTCAGCTGCAATTTCATTCCTCCCCGACCCCTGGGCTGGGCCACGTCCCCCAGTCTCTTCTTTTGGCAACAGGTCTGTTTGTAATTCAGGTATCCACCACCAAGTTTTCCCATGGAGCAGGGCACCGCCATCGGAACCATACCATCCAAGGGGGGGGCATGGTATCCCCAAAGAGGGCACCAGCATGCCCCTCAGTGCCCACCTGCCCCGTCTGACCACACCGCATCCTCTCCTGCCTCCCACATTGCCCTGCTGTTCACTCAGCCACGTCTACACAGACAAAACCCTGCCGGTTCTTCAAACCCTGCCCCGACCCTGAGCACCATTCTGTTTGCCCACCATCCTCTGCCCAGCTGGACTAGCCCCTACCACTCAGGATGCGGTCCACAGCCCTGATGGCCACCAGCAGCGTCTGCGCCTGACCCAGGGAGGCCTCAGTGCTGTCCAGCAGCCGGCCGGCCTTGGCGAGAGCTCTTGTGGCCTGTGGACACAGCATCGTGTCAGGCCACAGCCTGAACCGAGGATCAGGGGCGACACTGGACAGTCTGGGGCCCCGGGAGAGGGGCCTCTGGGGGTTGCAGTCTACTGAAGGGGAAGGGTCCCAGGGGAAGGGGCTTTTGAGGGGAGGAGCATCCCAGGGAGCTTTGGGGAGGGGCCTCCCGGGCAGACATCCCCAGGGTCCTGCCTGGCTGTCCAGCCTCTGTGCGTCCTGTCTGAGGCTTGAGCTCTGCTGTTCCAGGGTCTCCAGCTGCTGCACCGTCTCGTGGCGGAGGCCCAAAGGGCTCTGGAGCTGCCTCTGGGGAGGACAGAAGGTGAGAGCCCGCAACCCGAGAGAGCAGTGTGGGGGGGGCCAGGCTGAGAGGTACCTGCAGGTCGGCGATGGAGGCGTTCAGCCTGTGCAGCCGGGCCCAGGCCACGGAGCTGGCGTTGATGCTGCGCAGCTGCTCCCGGATGGCGGGGAGGAGGGCGCCAGCCCGCTCCAGGTCGTCCAGGAGCAGGACCACACAGTGGTCACACACTGCGGGCAGCACAGGGGGTCAGTGCAGGGCTGGGGAAGGACTCACAGGGTCAGCGCGGTGGGGATGGGTCGGCCAAGGGTCATGGAGTTGGCACGGGAATATTGAGCCAGGCTGGAGGTGACAAGGTTAGTGGGAGTCAGAGGTAAGCATGGCCTTTGCAGGATCAATTGAAAGGTCAGCATGAGATCAAGAAGTCAGTAGGGAATGGGGCAGGTGCCAGGAGGTCAGTAGTTAAGCTCGGGGTGGGTCCGGGGGCGGTAGGGGTCAGCTGGGGAGTTCTGGACTTGGGAATTGGAAGGCGGGAGTGAGGTCAGCGTGGAGCCCAGGGGTCCCTGGGAAACATGAGAGGGAGCTGAGGTCGCAGGGTGTCTCTGGAAGTGGAGATTAACAGAGGGGTCACCAGGTCATGAGGGCTGGGACTCACATGCCCCCAAGTGCACCCAGAAGGAGCAGGCCTAGGGCACAGCGACGCACCTTCACAGTGGACGTCATGGCCCCCGGACCCGCCAGGCACCAGCACCTCGTGCTGTTGGCTGCAGGCGTCACAGCGCTCCCCACTGAGCCCGGAGGGGCAGGTGCAGTGGCCCGTGTGCACATCGCAGTGGCCCCCCTGGCACTGGCAGCCTAGGTGGGGGGAGGGGAGGGGCGGGGTGAGCGGCTGGCAGGGGTCCCAGGGCGCCGGCCACCCCACAGCCCCCACCATCCGTACTCACGCCGGCAGCCCCGCTCAGGCAGCCCCCAGTGGCCAGGGGCACACTCGCGGCACTGGGGCCCTCCGGCCCCCGGCCGGCAGGGGCACTGCCCAGTCTGGGGGTGGCACTCGGAGCCCTCCGCGGCTGGGCCACAGGCGCATGGGCGGCAGCCCCCACAGTCCTGGAAGCCGAAGTATCCTTCCTGCGGCACAGACTGCGGTCAGGCTCCGCCCCCCCCGCCCGCACGCCCCGCCCCTGCCCGGAGGCCCCACCCCCTGCTGCAGGCCCCGCCCTACCAGGAAGCCGCACCTGACAACGGTCACAGCGTAGCCCAGTCACTCCTGCCTTGCACAAGCAGTGCCCACTATGGGGGTCGCAGGTCTCTGTCCCGCATGCGGAGCAGTCACACCCTGCAGAAGGGGTGCTGTGACAGTGGCCCTGACGCCCCTCCCCTTCCTGAGCTCCCGCCCAACGCAGACCTCCTCCGCCCCATGTCCTTCGCTCTCCCTTCGCTCTCCCGGGGGCATCGCCCGCCCGCCCGGCCCCCACGCCCGCCCCTCCGCACGAGCTCCCGCCCGCCGCTCCCCGCCTACGGGTGCAGTTGCCCGGCACCAGGGCGTTGCCGTAGAAGCCGGGGGCGCAGCTCTCACAGCGGGGCCCGGCGGTGTGGCGCAGGCAGCTGCGGCAGGCGCCGGTCAGGGGGTCACAGTCGCTGAAGAGCAGGTTGGGGTCGCCGTTGCCGCTGCAGTCGCACGGCTGGCAGGAGCTGCCCAGCACCAGCGGGTTCCCGAAGAAGCCGGGCGCGCACCTGCGGCGGGGCGCGAGGGCGCGGTCAACGGCCTGGGTCCCTCGGCCCGCGCGCCCACCTTCCCGCATGTGCACCTGCAAACTCGCGCACCCGCCCGCCTATCAGCACGCCTGCCCTCCTGCCCGGCCGCCCTGCCTGCAACCCCACTGCCTGCCGGGCCTCCTGCGCCCCCCCGCCCCCCCCCCACCCCCGCCGCGCCCCCTGCTCACCGCTCGCAGGAGGCGCCCGCGTAGCCGGGTTTGCAGAGACACTGTGTGCGGGCTCCTCGCAGGACGCAGCCCACCGCAAAGCTGCAGACACGGAGGGGCTTCTCTGACAGCTGCACGCCACCCGCGGTCCCCACCTGGCCAGCCCACCCCAGCTGCTCTGGCCTCCAGAGGGCAGTGCTGGCCCAACCGGGTAGGAGATGATGACCTTCCCTACCGGGGCTGTAAGGGCATCTGACCTTGGGGGGGCTGGCCCAGCTTACTTGTTGGAAGGCACTGCGAGGGGGCAGGGGCAGCTGACACAGGGGGCCATCGGGTCCTCAGACCCACTGCGCACGAAGCCAGCCCGGCAGTGCTCACAGTGGTCACCTTCAGTGTTGTGCTGGCAGCCCTGGGGCAGAAGGGACGAGTCAGCACTGATGGTGGAGGCTCTGTTTCCCATTAGCTCTCACCCCAACCGTGCCAGGGACTCTATGCCCAAGGCCAGCCAGTGCCCCACCCAGGACACCGACCTTCCCCCCGGACCCCAGCATATCCGTACTACTGGCCCAAAGGCCCCTGGTCTTCCCTGTGTTCCCTAGTCTTGTCTGGGATGTCTGCCCTGCTCACCATGCAGACGCCCGAGCCAGGGAGGCAGCGGTCTGAGTGGCCATGGCACTGACAGGGGACACAGCGACCCAAGAAGAGACCTTTGATGTCCCGGTAGTAGCCAGGGGCACATTCCTGGGGCAGAGGCACCCGTCGTCAGGAAGGAAGCAAGGCCAGCCCGAGGTGCCGGTGAAGGACCATGCTCTCAGACCCTCAGAGGTGCTGGCCCTGACCGGCTAGACACACAAAGTCAGAGTCCCCAAAGCCATGCAGATGCCCTGGCTCAGGTGACAGCCCCCCCCATGTGGGCCAGGGTCGCCTCTTTGTCCCCCAGACACCTCTTCTGAACGGGTGGGCGTTCAGTCACAAAACCCCTCAGATGAACAAGCAAGTGCACGAATGTGAGACCCGGAGGGAAGGCAGGGTGTGGGTAGGCGGCTGATGCCTGGCTGGACTGGGCGGTGAAGGAACACAGAGCAGCTGGGTGCACGGGGGGCCAGGCAGGGACACAGGTGACAGTGCAGGGGCAGACAGATAAGCCAGCGGGCTGGCCTGGCCCGTGGCGGGCAGGCAGGGCTGCGGGGAGGACGGTGCCCAGCGGGTGAGGGAGGAACCGGAGAGACAGAGCGGGGGGTGCCCACCCCCACCACCTCACCTGGCACGAATCTCCACGGTAGTTGGCCGGGCACATACACAGCTCCACGTTGCTGGCCGGAGGCCCCCCGCCCACCTCACCGGCCACCTCCAGCACCACGCTGCGCAGGGAGACGGCCGAGGAGGTCTGGGAGAACAGGGCGCGGATGTGCAGCCGCTCCAGACTCGCCAGCACCATCATGAGCTCCTCGCGGGACACGGCGTTGTGCGTCTCCGTGTGCCGGAAGGTCCCCTGCGGGCCGCGGGGGTGCTCAGGGTGGGGGCGGGGTGCCTCGGGGGCTAGAACAGCCCACCGCCCGCGGGGAGTCCCACGCCTGGGCCCCTCCCTCACACCCGGCACAAAACCAACTCCAGACGCATTAGGAATTCAAACACACAAAGAAAATGCTTTAAGCTTTTGGAACAAAGCACAGGTGTGTACTTTCTAATCTCGGAGAGACAAATACTTCCTTCAATAAAACAAAAACACCAACCGCATGTGAAAAATTGATAAATTTGAGTAAACACCTGAATTGCTGTTCATCAAAAGACACTTTAGGGAAAGACCAAGATTACGAGCTGGGAGAAGAACCGCGGCTCCCAAGGCGGACACGGGGAGGCGGCAGGAACTACACACAACTTCTCTAAAAAGGTAAGGAAAGGCCACAAGCGAGCGGAAAGCACAACGGGCAAAAGACAGCTCACGGAGGGAACTGCAGGGCCGTGAGCACCCAAGCAGCTGCTCACGCGTCCAGGGTCAGGGCTCCGCGGGCCAGCACGTGGCCGGGAGCGCTCCTAGGCCCCATTTTCCGTCCTAGAGGGCAGGCACGGCAGCCTTCGGCCCCTTTGGCCTCCCTGGGCTGTGCCGGACTCCCAGAGGGACCCGGGTGCCCAGGCCAGCTCCGCTCACCTCCACCAGCTGCAGTCGTCCATGGTGAACGTGGCCGGGCGCCGGGTACATTGGCTCCAGGAACGTGATGCTCATCTGGTTGCCCTGGGGAGGTGTGTGGGGAGATGAGGGCTGGCAGCCGGGCTGCCCGCCGTCCTGCCTGGCTGCGCCCACCTGCCCACCCAACCACATCCACGCCGTCGGCCACCTGCAGCACCACATCCGGCCTGCTTTCTGTGGGGATGAACACGTCTCCACGCTGGGCCTCCGAGTGAAGTTCGTAGCGGAGGGTCCCACCATAGGATGACACCTGGCGGCAGGGCAGAAGGTTGTGACCCTGATCATGGGCCCAGAGTCGACAGCAATGGTCTTGGGCATCCCTGGGCTGGGGGCCGGGCTAGGCCTGGGCACCCTCACAGAGTCCCCATCCCTCCCTGGACACGGGCAGCCTCGTTGTCGTCTTCCCTCCACCTCCAGGGGAGCCTGGACACCTTCACAGTGCCCGCCCAGGGCCCGCCTGGCCGGCTCACCCTGTCCCCCAGGTAGGAGGGTGGGGCCTGCCAGTACAGCTCAGGGAAGGCCTCGAAGCCGCGCCGCAGGTCCGCGTAGAGCAGTTCTGCCTCTGCCCGCAGCTCGTGAGGAACCACCTGCCGGTCGCTGCTCAGCAGCGTCCAGCCCTCCATGTCCACGTGCTGCAGGCACACGGGAGGAGCACCGACGTGAACGCCCAGGGCACGCTGACGGGGTAACGTGTCCCCTCCCTGAGGGGGCGCTACCCTCGGTCTGGGTCCCACTGCCCGCATACCTCACGGCGGGCGTGGGCCGAGCCCCTGCAGCGCTCGGTGGCCCCGAAGCAGAAGCAGCGGGTGCAGCCCTTTGGGTTGGTGGCTTCAAGGGAGAAGGTCCCAAGGCGGCACTGGTCACACCGAGGGCCCTGCACGTTCTCCTGGGGGCGGGAGGGTAGGACGGGTCAGTTGGCCGTGCGCTGCAGAGCCCGACCCACCCTGGCTCGTTGTCACCCCCTCCCCATGGGCTGACTCTCCCCAAAGCGTCCAGGAAGCCCCAGGGGTCCCCAGAGGCTTCCGGCGGCTGAGGCGGCGTGGAGGTGGGGGGCCCGCTGACCTCTCACCTTGCAGTGGCACTGGCCTGTGAGGGGGTCACACATGCTGGGCATGGAGCCCGCCTCATGGCAGTCGCAGGGGCGGCAGCTGGGGTAGCCATGGAAGCCAGGGGCGCAGGCGTCACAGCGGCGCCCGGTCACATTGGCTCTGCACCTGCCGGAGGGAGGTCAGTGGCTGCCGGGCCTCCCCTCCACCCCGGCCCCTCAATTCGAACTGAGACTGCAGGGCACCCCCCCCGAGGCAGTGGGTCCCCAAGGCGTACCCCTCCCCCAGCCCCCACCCCCCGAACTGGACAGAGTGCTCTCGGTGGCCATGGCGCCCCTGACCCAGGACCAGCCCAGGGCCACGGGGACAGCCCCGCTGCCCAGCTCACTTGCACTGGCCACTGTCCACATCACAGGTGGGGTCGGTGAGCTCCTGGACACCAGGCCCCGAGCAGTTACACTCCTCACAGCCCACCAGGGGGTGGCAGCCGAAGCTCTGGGGCTGGCAGACCACGCAGTCTGGAGGGATGGTGCGTGGCGGGCAGACACATCGGCCCGTGAGCTCGTCACACAGACGGCCTCGGCACTCGCAGGCTGCGGGGAGCGTGCACGGAGGGGGATGAAGCCCTGTGCCCCATCAGAGGCCCTGGCTGCAGCCCGGGGGACGCACCCGCCCCCACCCCGGCGCAGTTTCACCCAGCTCCGGGCCCCAAGCCTCAGGCAGCTCCTCTGATGTGGGCTCAGTTGCCCAGAAATGCCGTCCGGTCCCTGGCGTGTGACGCCCTGCAAGGCCTGGGCCACCAGCTGCCCGAGGGCCTGCAGACGGGCCGGCAGGGTGGGTGTGCCAAGCCCTGGAACTTCCTCCTGGCCGCAGGAGCCATGCTTCCTGCCGCCGGGAAGCCCCCTGGGGATCAGGTACCACCCCCTGGCTGGCGCTCCCGTGGGCTCAAGTACTCACGCCTGCAGCTGGGGAAGCCCCAGTAGCCCGTGGCACAGCGGGAGCACACACGGCCGATGACGTGGGCCCGGCAGGGACACTGGCCCCCAAAGGGCTCACACGCAGGGCCTGTGGCACCCATTTCGTGACAGCCGCAAGGCTGAGCCCCGTTGTTATAGAAGAGAGAGAGAGAAGAGGCAGCACCACGACAGAAGGAGGACGAGCTGGTGGGGCTGTGGTGAGAAGCAGCTGGTGAGCCCACCCCCCGGCCCTGCCCCAGACCGCCCCTGCCCCGGGGACCCCCCCTCGGCCGGCCCCGCCCCCCGCCCCAGGGACCCCCCTCGGCCTGCCCCGCCCCCGGCCCACCTGATGTGGTACCCATGGCTGGCACACTGGCTGATGAAGTCATAGGATTTGTCCAGGGGCTCCTCTCGGAGATAGCTGGAGCTGTAGACCTCCTCAGGGACCACCAACACGTACTCCTAGGGGATCAGGGCCTGGTGACCTTCCCGTGGGCCCCGGAGAAGACCTGGGCTAGGGAAGTATACCAGAGCCTGCCAGCCAAAGCACATCGCCAGGGGTCTCTGTGACTGGCCAGGGTCCAGCTGGGCAGCCAAGACAGTAGTGCGCACGTCACACCCCAGCCTGGGCCCCAGCAAGGCTGGCAGGTGCTGGGCCCCCACTGGGCCACTCAGAAGGAGGTCGGCTTCTGTGGCCTAATGGAAGCTTGGGGGCTGTGAGGAGTGCCCGGCCTCCTGGCGCCCCCTCCCATCCTGGCCTGCCAGACATATCTCTGCCCTCCCTCTCCATCTGTCCAGGCCTCCTCCTCCAGGAAGGCCACCCTGACCAGCAGGGCCCCAGGGGACTGGTGGACCACATCTCGGCTCTTAGGTACTCGCCCCACACCACAGCCTCACAGCTTGGCCTGGAGGCCCCTGAAGGCTGCTCCCCGGCACCTGGCATGGGGCTGGGCCCAGCCAGATGGGGGACGCACCCGGGCTGGGTGGCCGATGGCGTGACAGCTGGGAGGATGGCTGGTCCCTGAACAGGGTCAGGACGTCCCCACCCAGAGAGGCTAGCCCCACGTCAGGCCCCGAGAGTTCCACGTGCAGACATGGCAGCCTTGGACTCACCAACCAGAGCCACCGGCCCTCAGGCACCCTCATGGTCACGGTGAGCTCGCTGTCAGTCACGTCCAGGACGGCCTGGCCCTCACACACAACCAGGGTACGGCAGCCGTAGGCGTGCGGGCAGAAGCTGGCATTGGCATGGCCTGGGGGGAAGGAAAGGCAGGTCAGTGTGTCCCCCCACACCCACGGGCCAGCCCAGGGCCACTCCTGGAGTCAGCGGGGAGGAAGAGCTACCACGGGACAGTGCCCCGCCCGCCCAGGAGCGTGCATCTGTGACCCGCCCGAGGACGCCTGGCAGGGCCCACTCACGTGACACGAGTCAGGGGTGGCCACGCACAAAGGCCACTGGGTGCAGATCCCTGAGCTTGGCCCCACGGAAACAAAACACACACACACGTAGGAACACAAGTACCATCACCGTGTGTCCCACGGCGAACCCTCAGTTACCCGCGTATGTGACGGGGTGAACCTTGACTCCTAAAACGGAGTCGGGAGCGGAATCTGGGGCTGCCATCTGCGCTGGGCCCGGGGCACCCCGTTCGAGAACCGACGGCAGGACGGATCTGTCCACGGATTGTGACGACCACCACACGGTGCGGCTGTGTGAGGAGTCCGCCCCCACGGCCCCCCACGGCCACTCACCCTGCCAGACTCGGCCCCCGCTGATGAGGACCTCCACGGGGAAGGTGGGGTGGTCGGGCTGGTAGCCGTGCAGCACGAAGGCGTAGCGGCCCAGGGCGGGCACCTGGGTGGTGAAGACCACGGTGCCCTGCGGGGAGCGAGGGGCTCTGGTGAGCAGGCGCAGGGGTGGGGACCCGGCGAGGGGCAGGGCCTGGAGTCCTGCCCCTGTCCCCCCTGGCCCGGGCCCTCACCTGGGGGTGGCGCAGCAGCGTGAGCTCCACATCGGGGTCCACGGCAGTGGGGGGCCGAGGCTGGGGCCCCGACGGGGGTGCGCCGGGTGTGAGGTCCTGCGAGTGGACCAGCGGGAGGCCAGAGGGCAGTGGCAGCACCTGGCAGTCCCTGAGGATGATGGGCTGGGGCGGCTTCGGGAAGCGAGAGAGCAGGCAGGTGGCACTGGGGACGAGCGTGGAGGTGAGGCCCTGCAACCTGGCCGGCGTGCCCCTCCGGCTGCCCGGGCCCCTCCCGCCCGCACCTGCTGGGGCTGAAGGCACCGTGACTGCTGACACAGCGGACCCGGGGCTCCACGAACTCCATGCTGAATGTCTCCATGGGCACCAGGGTGACGCTGTGCTGCAGACAGACGACCAGGCGTGGACGTGGAAACGCAGGCCGGGCCCCTCCCACGCCCCTACATCCGACCTGCGTCCCCCTCTTTGCACCAAGTCCCTGCCTCCTCGGGCTGCTCGAGCCCCAGCCCTCAGGTGCAGTTTCTGGGCCAGGAGCACGTCTCAGCTCTCCTCACCGCCACCCACCCTGTCGCTCCAACTCTACACGTCGGCCACCAGCCTCCCCTCCAGCTCCAGGGAGCCGGCACAGACAGGCACTGGGCGAGCACGGGCTCGTGCGCGGGCTCTCTGCCCCGTGCCGTCCAGCACAATGTAGGTGCATGCGAGGCAGATACGGCAAGACCCAAGGCATCAGAACTGTCTGGAAACGCCCCACGGGGAAGACCGGAACGCCGCGTGGCCGACCTGGCGTCAGCACAAGACGCAGCACGGAAGCCTGGCCTGTGGGACGGGCTGGTGAAGCGGCTGTCAGAGCTGGGAGGCGGCCACCGGGGACCGCGGGGTGTCTGGGGGCGGGCGCGTGGCTTCCTGGCCTGGGTGCTGGGGGCGGGGGCACGCCGGGCATGCCCGTGACGTGGTTCTGTGGACACCTTACAACAAGCCAGTTGCCCGCCACAGGGCTGAGGGGAGGACGGGCCGCATGTGCCCGACGCCACTAAGTCGGGCGGAAGCGACGGGGTCTGCGCTCTAGCACCGCGGGTGGGACGCACGGGCTCCCACGAGCCTGAGCGGCGGGCGGCCGCGGGCGGCTCCTTCCGTCTGCAAGTCTCTCGTCAACACCGATGCGTTTACAAAAACAGGTGCATCGGTGATGCATCTGTTAAAGGCTCGAGGGAGGCAGACGTCACTCGCTCGGTCCCGTAGCGAGTGGACACCTCCTGTGGGCTCTGGGCGTCAGACGGGTCTGCAGGGGCCCGCCTCACTGGACGCAGCCCTCAGAGCGCTGACAAGGGTCTAGCAGCAGGCTAACCACGACGCCGACGACCCCGCCGAACAACCCCTTCCTCCCACCGGGGTGTTCTCGGCAGTTACACCACGAAGCGGCCCCTTGTGAACATGGTTTCCTTCTGCCCCAGCTCCGATCCATCACACGCCCTCCTCCCCGTGTGGAGAGCGGAATGCTCTCCAAATAAGTCCGTATTTTGTGCCCGCTGGAAAAAATACCCCACCCTGCAGGTGAGGAAGATTCCGGAAGAAACGTGGGTGGGCGCCCAGTAACAGTGCTGCTGCTGACGGCCCCTTGGGCTCGCCACGCTTCCACCACGCTGCTTAATGTTGTCTGAAGGGCCTGACGCCACAGGGGAGTCCCGGGGGCCTGCGCTGCAGAGGGCTCAGGGCCTTACCAGGAAGAAGCGCGCCTGCTCGGCCGTGAGCCGGACGCTGGCCTCCGTGTCCAGGTGGAAGGCAGCCAGGTGGTGCTGGGTGTCCAGGGCAGCGCCCCGGCAGGTGCTGCGGGATGGGGGAAGGGCAGTCAGCGGGGAGGGGGCGGGGCAGCCCTGTGGCCCGCGCCCTCCCACACAGCTCCCCCGCCTTGAGTCCTCAGCCCTCCCCGCACACCTGTAAGGGCAGGGGTAGAGAGTGAGTGCCCCCTGCTGGGGGGCCCGCTGGGGGGTGTGCACGGCCACGCCCACCTCCTGCTGGGTGTCCTCACTGGCGTACTCCACCACCAGTGCGTAGTGGCCCGGCCGGGGCACTGCCACCTGAAGCTGAACGTCCACCTGGGGGGCGGGGGGAACGTGACCAGAGGCCCCAGCCCAGGCCCCCACGTCCTCCCTGGACACTGCTGGACACGGCCCTTACCACCCTCTGTTCCCACAGCCTGCCCCCCGGTGCCAGAGTCTGTGCCCCCGCTGTCCTTGCTGCCCGGGGCACCCCTCCAGGACACCCCCACGGCCCCCTGGCCTTCCAGCCTCTGCTCACTCCGAGCCTCCCCCGCCTCGCCAAGGCCTGCTGCCCAGAGGCCTAGCTTGGGTCCTCGGAGCGAACCGGGGGGCAGGGGTCACTGACACCCCATCTACGAGTGAGGCCCCAGGTCAAACCTGTGTCCTGTCCTGGCAGCGTGGACCCCACCCCGTCCCTGTCCTCCAGGCCAAGGACATGCCTGCCCCAGGTCCTGGCCCTCCTTGCCCCTCCACGAGGTCCCAGGGACACGCACGTCACTGCCCACGCAGGCGGCCAGAGGCGGGTGTGAGGGGCTGAGCCGCTCCGTGGGGCAAGGCCGGGGTAGGCTGTTGTCATGGCGACACAGGGCCTCGGGTCCAGCAGCTGAGGGGAAGCCATCCAGGGGCAGGTGGGTGTAGAGGAGGCAGCTGGAGTGCGGGAGGGGCGACACGACTGTGGTCAGCAGGGACGAGTGGCCCGCGGCCCAGGGAGGGTCAGGCCCCCCACCCTGCCGGGCTGGCCCTCACGTCTCCCCGGAGCGCTGGGCGGCAGGCCGGAACGTGCAGGCCTCGGTCACCCGCAGCTGCAGGAGCGCAGCCTCGTAGTAAGTGCTGGGTAGCAGAACCACGTAGTCCTGGCGGGCAGGGGGAGAGGTCGGTACGCTGGCCCTCTCCCCGGGCCCGCTTCCAGCCCGCTCAGCCCCCGCCTCACCAGGAGCACCCCTTCGGCCTCCACGAGCAGGGCCCAGGTGCCAGGGTTCAGCACAAAGGGCCCCCCGAGGCCCCTCTGGGGCACAGTAACAAAGGCAGGCTCCGTGCTGGGCGGGAAGGCGACGGGCTGGCTCTGCTCTGTGCCTGGGGACACGGAACGGGAGACTCCTAGACTCCCCACCCACCGGCCACCCTGGGCGGCAGCTGCCCCAGGGCCAGGGTGCAGGCTGGCCCCCCACCCACTCAGGGGTCCGAGGTGGGGCTGGGGCGGGGGGAGGGGGCAGGGGCGGGTCAGGACGGGCAGTGGGGGAGCAGGGCGGCCCCCAGGCACTCACAGTTGCTGCAGGTGGCAAACCTGCCCTCTTCCTGCACAGAGACTCGCCCGCTCACACTGGTGGGCCCACGGTTGACGTAGCGGAAGACGAGCCGGAAGAGGTCGGGGGAGGTCACGTTCAGCTTTGCCACGATCCTGGGCTGGGGGGGAGGGGCATGGAGAATCAGGGTGGCCCCTCCCTGGCCATTCCCAGCCCGCCCCCCCTACCAGCCACGGGGGTGGGGGTGGGGGGCGTGAAGCCAACATCAGGGAGGGGCAGCCCCTCCCCCACCTGGATGAGTGTCATCTGCGCATAGCCCCTCCAGCTGAAGCTCTCGAACTCGAGGGGGTTGAAGCCAAAGCGCACGGTGTGGCCATCGGGCGTGGCCGCCTCCTCCAGCTCCAGCCGCAGGTCGTGCAGGTCAGGGAGGTAGTGGTCTCGCGCCGGCCTGGCCAGGGCAGGGGTGGTCAGGGGCAGCCCGCAGGGTCTCTAGCAGGTCAGCTGCCTTGCCAGCCCTCCTGCCCCCCGGCCCCGGGAGTGGGGGCACCCACTCGCTGCAGGTGAGGCCCTGGGTGTTGGGGCGGCACCGGCAGGCGCCCGTCCTCGGGTCACAGCCCTGTCCTAGCGCCCCACCGACGTCACAGCGGCAGCCTGCGGTGGGAAGGAGCAAGGTCAACGCTGGCCCCCACCCAGCCCCGCCACTCTGCCCACACCGGGCTCCGGATCCTGCTGCGGCCACCCAGGCCCCTGGGGCTCTGTCCACTCTCTGTGGAGAGCAGCAGGGGCTGAGAAGCCAACTCCTACTGACCACCAGGGGCTGCCCGGGGCCTTGGACAATCACCAGACCCCGGGACTGATCAGAGATGTCTGCAGGGGCGCAGGAAGGAGGGGAGGAAGACCAGAGCAGCCCCTCCCTCCCGTGCCCAGCATAGGCCTTCCCAGACCCAGGCGCCCGCCTCACTCGTCCCTCCCTTGCCTCGGCCTCCCCCAGGACGCGGGCTGAGGGCTGCCAGGCACTTACTGCGGCAGCCGAAGTAGTCGGCCTGGTCCAGCCCGAAGAAGCCATCCCGGCATGCTGCGCAGGTCTGGCCGCACACGTGAGGCTTACAGGAGCACTGGCCGTCGCCCTGCGGCCGAGGGGAAAGGTGAGACCGAGCTGGGGGGGGGGGGGGGGGGGGGGCCGTCTGGCCATGCCTGCCCCACAGCCCCTGGGCAGCTCGGCCCTCAGACTCACCGGCTGGCACTCGGTAAGTCCGCCCAGCGTGCCCCGGGGATCGCAGCTGCAGCCTGGCGGAGAGCAGAGCGGGCCTGGACGCTGTGGGGCCGGCCCTCACCTCCCGGCGCTGCTCCCCTCCCCAGCACTCCCACGCACTCCCCCCGACCCCACAGACTCACGGGTGCAGCCCTCAGGGTTCCTGGGACTCAGCCCCCAGAACCCAGGTTTACAGCGATCGCAGCTGGGCCCCTCCACATGGGCCCGGCACGTACAGGGGGCCTGTGCCTGGGAGAAGGTGAGACTGAGGGTCAGGATGGGTCCCTGCCCTTCTACCCGAAACCCTCAGCCCTGGAGCCCCGACCCGGCCCCATCTCTGGCATGTCCCCGGAATGGGGACAGAGGACCAGCCAGGGGACCAAATGGGCCCGGAGGTTGCCAAGGCGACAGAGCAGCCGGGGAAGTGACCGTCTCCTGGAAGTGATGGGCTGACCCCCACTGAGGGCTGACTGGGACTTACCTCAGGAAGGCTGGGACTGGCCGGGGCCAGGCCGGCAGGATGGCAGGAGCCAGCTGTGGAGAGACCCGGCCTGCGGTCATTTCTCGGTCACTGACTCCGATGGCCAAGGGCCTCTGCGGCCCAGCCCGGCCCCGTGGCTACGTGGGAGCCGGCCGGTGTGCCTCCCACACACGTGGGCAGGCGTGAGGCCATGGGCTGTGCCTGCTCTCTCTGGTCCCCGCACGCCCTCCCCCACCGCAGGGCACAGTCATGACCACGCGACAAGCACGCGTGGCCTGCAGACGTGTGTGTGAACATGGACTGTGCAGACAGCTCTGGGAACACGCGCCTGCCCGAAGCCCATGAACACAGGCCGATGGGCCTGCCCGTGGAGGACAACCACACACGGGGGGCACACGCGGCCCGCGCGAGGCTCACCTTCACAGGCGGGGAAGTCGTAGGCGCCGGGAGCACACGCATCACACCGCAGCCCTGTCACGCGGGGCCGGCAGCTGCACTGCCCGCTGCGGGGGTCGCAGGCCGCGTGCAGGGAGCCCTCGGCGGAGCAGAGGCAGGCTGGCAAGGACGGCAGGGTGTGGGCCCGCGGTGAGGACACGTCCCCCGCCCCGCCCCCCGCCCGGGCACTCACGGCCACAGTCGGGGAAGCCGTGGAAGCCGGGGCTGCACTCCTGGCAGGCGGCGCCCGCGTAGCCAGGGCGGCAGTGGCACGTCCCGCCTGCCCCGCAGAGCTGGTCCAGGGCGCCGCGGGGGTCGCAGGTGCAGGCTGCGGGTGACACGGGGTCAGGCCCTGGGCACTTGGGGCGGGCCCTCCTGCTCCCCGCCCTGGCCCTCTGCTCACCGCGGCAGTCGGGGTAGCCGTGGTGGCCCGGGCGGCAGCGGTCACAGTGAGGGCCGTCAAACTCGGGCCGGCACGGGCAGTGACCAGCTTCGTCGCAGCCCTCGGGCAGGGTCCCCGCAGGGCTGCAGCCGCACACTAGGGAGCGAGGCAGCACACAGGGCCCCCTGAGCCAGGTGGGCTGTGCCCCGGGCCCCACGCCCGCCCACCCACACCCGCGGGGAGGCCTCGCTCACACTGGCAGAGAGGGAAGTGGTAGTAACCCGGGGCACAGCGGTCACACGCAGGCCCCTCGAAGCCCTCCCGGCAGGTGCACCGGCCGGAGTCTCGGTCACAGTCCCCATCCACCACTCCAGGGCTGGAGCACTCGCACGCTGCGGGAAGGGATGCGTGCTCAGTCGCAGGGGGCACGGGTGCCCGGGGTCGGCGCGAGGACGGGGTCGGGGCTGCACTCACGCTGGCAGCCGGGGCCATAGAAGCCTGGGGCACAGAGCTCACAGTGGGCGCCCTGGAAGCCGGGTTTGCACACGCAGCGTCCCAGCCGCGGGTCCTTGCGGCAGGCGTTGCCCTGGGTCCCGGCCGCGCTGCAGTCACAGTCTGGGGGCAGGGAGGGGGGTTTCAGACGCCTGCAGACCCCAGCCCTCCCGCCAGAAACCCTGCCCACTGCAGACTCTCTTCCTTACACTTCTATGCTGCGCTCATACAGAGCTAAAAGACAAAAACCCCAGAAGGCAGAGCCGACGTCTCTGGAAAAGTGTGTGCAATGAAATCGGGGCGGCTAAAACTACGAGTAGTTGTTTATGACGTGGCTACTAAGTCAACTGCAGGCGTTGATACAACTGGAGAAAATGTAAAAACAAAATCATAACAAAGCAAAAAGAGACTCGTAATCTTTATAAATAATTCTGCAGCTTGGAAAACAGGAGCGAAAGTGTGCTAAATGTCTTAACTTACGCATGAAAAGAGGTCATGAATCCTGTTTGTTACTTATAGAAAAGTATGTTTTTTTTTTTTAAATTTTATCTATTTAAGAGAGAGAGAGAGAGGGACGCCTGGGTGGCTCAGTCGTTAAGCATCTGCCTTTGGCTCAGGTCATGATCTCAGGGTCCTGGGATCGAGCCCCACATCGGGCTCCCTGCTCGGCCAGGAGCCTGCTTCTCCCTCTCCCACTCCCCCTGCTTGTGTTCCCTCTCTCACTGTGTCTCTCTCTGTCAAAAAATAATAAAATAAAATCTTAAAAAAAAAAAAGAGAGAGAGAGAGAGCGCATGCAAGCACAAGTCCCGTGAGGAGGGGCAGAGGGAGAGGGAGAAGCAGACTCCCTGCTGAGCAGGGAACCCGATGCAGGACTTGATCCCAGGACCCTGGGATCATGACCTGAGCCAAAGGCAGACGTTTAACTGACTGAGCCACCCAGGAGCCCCAGAAAATTATGGTTTGACATTTGTCAAAGACAAAGAGTGACCTGGGGCTGGACCAGAAGAGAGAAACAGAGCTTGCCAACCCTCCAAGAAGGAAACACAAATCATCCAAAACCAAAACACAGTCTGTTGTCCAACCCAGCAAGACGCAGGCAGGAAACACCTCAGGAGAAGGAGAAATGAGACAGAAAGAACAGGAGCGAGCCCCACCTGATGGCCATAGCCCTGCCCGGGCCACGGCTCCTCTCACAACACAGAACCAGAGGCCTCAGTTTGGAAAGGAAAATCTTGTCATGTTCTCTTGAAAAGATGCACTTTGAACCAAGGACCCAGACGGGCCACAGAGAGCTTCATGAAGGGACAGCAAGGTGCAGAGAAGGTGAGCATGGAGACCCCAGAAGGTTCTGGAGAACCCTAGGCCACAAGCATCAGCAGGACGATGGGGAGCTGCTGTGTGGAAGGGGGGCTCGCCCCCTGGGTCTGCAGGAAGCCCCTTGCTGTAAGAGCAGGACCAAGGGGTCGAGAGGTGCTAAAGGCCGAAACTCCTGAGCTGGAAGGATCTGGCAAAACCATCATCCTGCATAGAAAGATTGAAGACACTGTCCTCAGAACCTGATGAGGATGGAGCAGGGACGGCGTGGATTTAAACGGCATAATGAACATGTGTGCTTTGTGGGCGTACACATGGCGATCTGTACCCCACACAGCACACGCGGGCCCGCCACACATTCACAGAACATTCTAAAAGGCGTCACGTACGAGGTGAGAAGCAAAGAAAATCTCAAATTCCAAAGACCCTATCTGACCCCAACGCAATGAAACTAGGACTGAGCCATCAAACAAGGACAGAAAGGCCATCTAACCACCCCGTGGGAGGGGCCGGCCAGGGCTCCCTCGCCCTCGGGGACAGCACAGCTGAGCCGCAACCCGGGGTCCCCCGGCCTGGGCGCCGCTGCTGGTGCTCTGGGCTGGGTCGTGCCCGGCCCCCCCACGACATGCCCGTGGCACCCCTCAGTCATCACAACCCCAACTGTCTCCAGACACTCTCCTGTGGATCAGGATCACCCCTGATTGGGAACCAGCACTCCACGCCTGTTTGTCAATAATTAAGAAAGTGAAACTAATAAATCCAAGAAGCCAGGAGAGCAGTAATGAAACAAAACAAAGAAAAGAGACAAACACCAAGTGATCTCACTTCTATGTGGAATCTAGCACAAAAACGGAACACTGAGCTCACGGAAACAGAGAACACGGTGGCCGCCGGGCTGGGGGTGGGAGACATGGGGAAGGCGCAGACTTCCAGGCATAAAGCGAGTAAGGTGTGGGGCTGTGAGGGCCAGCATGGAGGCTGTGCGTAATCACAGCGGACTGCAGGGGCGCCTGGGGGGCCCAGTCGATGAAGCGTCTGCCTTTGGCTCAGGTCATGATCTCACGGTCCCAGGATCGAGCCCCGTGTTGGGCTCCCTGCTCAGCAGGGAGTCCACCTCTCCCTGTCTGTCTGCCCCTCTCCCCACTCGTCACGCGTGCTGTCTCTCTCAAATAAATAAATAAAATAAAATAAAATAAAATCTTAAAAAAAAAGGAAGTTAAATCTCTCCCCCAAACTGAAAAGAGAAAAACCCCAGCAGATCTTATAGGTAGAATCTTAAGCTGTATTTTGAAAACACCAATAAATTCAGCAAATTTCTGATACATCTAATAAATGAAGGAAATAAAAGAAATTAAAATAGTAAGAGAAATGAAATGTACAAATCACGATGGAATGCTGCACGTGATTTTTATACCAATACATTTTAAAATCCAAAGGACACAATTTGCTAAGAAATAAAAATGACTAAAATGGACTTACGCTGAGGTGGGAAACAAACAGATAAAAGAACCACGGAAGAAACGAGAACCATAATCTAAGATCTCCACTGAACAGGTGTCAGGTCCAGGCATCCTTGTAAGTTCTATCAAACTTTTAAGAAATGGGTGATTCCTGTGATTTTTAGCCCACTGTGGAGCATAACCAAGTATGGGTCATTTTCCAGGTATTCTCAAGGTGAATTAGAAAACCAAAGCAAGGGGCGCCTGGGTGGCTCAGTCGTTAAGCGTCTGCCTTCAGCTCAGGTCATGATCTCAGGGTTCTGGGATCAAGTCCCGCATCAGGCTCCCTGCTAGGCGGGGAGCCTGCTTCTCCCTCTGCCTCTGCCTCTCTCTCTCTCTCTGACTTTCATGAATAAATAAATAAAACATTTAAAAAAAAAAGAAAACCAAAGCAAGATGGCACACACACCCAAAAACAACAACAACCAAGGAAGCTTTCAACTAGTCCCCCTTACGGATACAGACACACGGGTGTACGTTAGGAGAGACAGGAATAGGATTCACTGTTTGCACTGAACCCCCACTGGCATGGGCCGTTCCGGGGCGCCGGCCCTGGGCCGCGGGGACAGCAGGGCTCCTCAGCACTTCCGCTGGGCACCAGCAAACCACAGTCCCAGGGCTGCTCTGGCTGGTCTGCAAATAAAGTTTTATTGGAACACGGCCAGGCCCATTCACGTCCACACGGTCGATGCCACGTTCCAGCTGCAGCACGTGACAGCAGAGCTCAAGAGCCACGCACGGCAGGACACCCGGCCCTCACAGTCGAAAGCAAGCAAGCACTGTCTGGTCCTTCCTGGAAGAAGTCTGCCGACCCCCGTTTACAGCGCCGATGAAAACCTGACACCGACGCATAAAGAAGAAACCGTCAAAGACCAACAGGCAGGAGGGTAAGTGAGCTTAGGGCGTGCCGCCTCCAAACGACTGTGTCGGCGGTGAGTCAGAGGCAAGAACCACGTCCACAGAACCACCTAAGGGTTCACACGCCAGCACAGGAAAGAAGAGCCCGGAGACACAGGGCAGAGGGCCCTGCGGGCAGAGGCGGCTGTGCGGAGAGCAAAGACCCTGGATGACACGCTCCCCGGGAAAGCAAGTGCAAAGTCACCTCACAGACGGGTCAAAGACACGCTGCAGACGACAAATGTCAAATGTGATCTAACCGAGACACCGCCAGCAGCCGTGCTCGCCACGTGATGCCGTCAGGAAGAAAAACCGCCGGCCGGTCAGACTGACACACCGTCCCGAGGCGCGCCTGATTCCAGAAACACGCGGGGGCAGGCGGTCTCTGCCGGGTGAGCGTCCCGCCGGGCGAGCTGACAGTCGCAAGCAGTGCCCGCCGTCCAGCGAGGACCGTTCGCGCCCGCGGATGCTAACGCCACAACGCTGAACACGGTTTCTTTTAAGAGAGCGATTTGGCGACCTACAGCCAAATAGGTCCCAGAACAGGCGAGTCTCGTGACTCAGAACCTTCTAGGAAATTGTTCTACAGAAATTATTGAGAATTTATGGAAAGTTTTAGCTGCAAGGATGTTTACTGTAGCATTTTTTTTTAATTGGAAAGAACTCAAATTTCCAACAATTTGGGGGTTGACTGAAGAAATACTGCATCTGTCCGATGACAGAGAACGAGGTGGCACGCTTACAGGACCACAGTGGGAGGAAACCCAGAGCAGCGCCCACCGCACACATCCGAGTCCGCACCAGCACGTGCAGCACCCGGGAGGGTCCCAGCTGTGGGGAGAGGGGTCGTTTGAAAGTGATGCAACTCCGGGTACCTTCCTTCTTCTGCTTTGGGCTTGCCTACACTCCTGAAGGTTTCTTAGCTCGAAAATGCATTATTTGCATAAAAACACAAGGGCCGAACATGAGGCGACCACAATGACAATCCCGCTCTTGGGGGGGCAGGACGGGGCCTCGGAGGACACTTACTCACAATCTGTCCGGCTGGCAGCACCTGCTCGCTGGTGTCATTGGGGGAGAAGGAGGGCACCGCTGAGGGGGGGAGACAGCACGGGTCAGCTGGGTCGGCTCAGCGCCACCGGATAGGTAGGCAGGACCTCTGGGCGTAGGCAGGCTCCACCCGGGGTCCCCACCCTGGGTCCCCACAGGGCTCCGGGGACAGCGCCCCGGCTCTGCCCCCGGCCCCCCAGGCTGACGCCCTCACGGTAGCAGTGCGGGAAGCCAGTGAAGCCCTCGGCGCACGCGTCGCAACGCTCCCCCGTGAAGTTGGGCCGGCAGTAGCAGTGGCCGGTCAGGTCCTCACACGTCCCGTCTGTGAAGTCCGACTCGCAGTTGCAGCCTGGGTGGGGGCCAGGGAGTCGTGAGACCCCAAGCCTGGGCCCAGCTGCCTCCCCTGCGCGGGCAGGGGGCGGAGAGCCAGGCCGGGCCTCCCAGAGCAGTGCGAGGGCCCCCCTCTGGACACCCTTTCCCCTGGAGGCCCCCCCCACCCAGGCCAACCCCACTCACGGCGACAAGCGTGGGGAGAGTCGAGAGGATGGTCCGGGGCCCGGTAGAAGCCGGGCAGGCAGCGTTCACAGTTGATGCCGGTGGTGTGATGCTGGGGCAGGACGGGGCCACTGAGTGCAGGGACCCTCCCACCCCCTCTCTTCCCCCACCCAACCCTGGGTATGCCGACCATGTGGGGGGGCAGCCCACCACCCCAGTGCCCCAGACCCGCCCTAGCTGCCGCCACGGGCTGGCCCAGCCCCGTCCCACCTGGCAGTCGATGCACACGCCCCCGCCCTGGTAGATGTTGTCCTGGTTCTGGCTGGCATTGTGCCGGTCCACCTCAGGGTCGTAGAAGCAGTCGTGGGCGTGGCCATGGCAATTGCAGGCTGGAGAGAAGGGGGCACAGCTATTCACAGGCCCCCCATGACCCCGCCTCACAAACCACCGGTGACCCCAGATGTGGCCTGGTCTGGGTGACAGCACACACCACGTGGCCGGAGCATGCCTCAGGCCACGGCAAAGCTGGGTGAGTGTGTGTGCAGGTGGGCCGGCGTGAGGGTGAGCAGGTGAGCGTGTGAGCAGGTGTGTGTGTGAGCAGGTGAGCAGTGAGCGGGTGGGCATGTGAGCAGGTGAGTGGGTGTGTGTTCAGGAGAGCGGATGAGCAGGTGTGCAGGTGAGTGTGTGTGCAGGTGAGCAGGTGAGTGTGTGTAGGTGAACAGATGAGCGGGTGAGCAGATGTGTGTGTGTGTGTAGGTGAGCAGATGAGCAGGTGAGCGGGGGTGTGTGCAGGTAAGTGGGTGTGCAGGTGAGCAAGTGAGCAGGTGTGCAGGTGTGCACGTGCTGGGCACTCACACTGGCACTCGTTGGCACTGTCGGTGGTGGCCGGCTTCCACGGCCGCTGGTTGAAGCCAGGACAGCAGCGGTCACAGGAGCCCCCACACGTGTTGTGTTGACAGGCGCACTGAAGCCTGTGGGGACACGGGGACGGGAGGGGCCACACTGTGGACCCGGGGGACACAAGGGGCTGCGCCCAGCCTTCATGGAGGGGGGGAGGAGGGGACAGGATGTGTTGGTGGGTGGGGCCTGGGACGGGGCACTGCGTGGTGAGTGTAGGTGGCCCCTGCCTACAGGGCAGTGTGGAGCTCCGGGGCCTTCAGGATCAAGCTAACCCCTCCTCACCATGGCCAGGCCCTCAGGCCAAGCCCACAGCCTCCCTGGGCCAGCTCCAAGGCCCAGGTCTCACTCAGCAGTGTGAGCTCTGACAGACGCCCCCATGCATCCAGGGCACCTCCCCAGGGGTGAGGGGCCAGGAGCTGTTTCCTCTTCCAGCGGGGGTGGATACCAGTCAGAGGGCTGGAGTCCTGCTTGCCGTCCCGGAGAGCAGCTCCCGTTGGCTCAGTGGTCAGGGGGAAAGCTGGCCACAGCCACCTACCGCTCAGACCCACCCTCCCAGGGCCCCACCCGACACACACCTCCAGAACTCAGCCAAGGGGGGGCGCTGCCTGCTCTGTGGGCCTCAGACCACACGGTTAGAGCCTGTCCCCCCCGCAACCAAGTGTCTGCGGGGGCCTTGAGAATCAACACTGCTGCCCTGGGGGCCTGGGGCTATCTAGGAGGCCTCTGGGGGAGAGGAAGCAGGAGCGGCCTGCCCCGGAGCGGCGGCCCGAGCAGCCTGTCTTGGCCCCAGCTCTGACGGTCTGTGACGTCGGGCCCGCGGCTGGCGTCTGGCTCCGCCACAGTCTGCATAGTCAGGGCACCAAGGAACAACATAGGAAGTGGAGCCCGGCGGTGGTACCCCGGGGTGTCTGGCGAAGGCCCTCACCAAACCACTCGGGTGTGACCGTCCCCAACCAGGGCACAGAGGAGGCGCCACTGAAGAACCAGGGAGGGCACAATGCGGCCGGCCCATCAACACAATGGTCAGCAGGATCCAACTGCAAGAACTTGGGAGCAAGTCGGTAGAAACCATAAAATAAGAACGTTTGAAGTTATAACAGAAGGAACCCAAAACATAAAAAATGTGATGCTATGAAAAATAGGGAGGTGTGGCCAAAGAACCAGTCGGAACTTCTATAAATGGAAAACAAAATCACTGGAGTCGAAGACAGCAGACAGGCGATGCTCAGCTAGAGATTCGGTGAACCGAAGTACCGATCCAGAGGCAGCTCAGAAGACAGGGAGGGGGTCACAGGAGAAACTCGGAGACAGAAGGAAACCACAGGAAGAACCCATCTACGGAACGGGATTCCGGAAAGAAAAAAGAGGTAGATGAGGAGAGCTGACAGGCAGAGCTGCTGGCCAGGAATGGTCCTGAATTAATGACCCACACTCTCAGATTCAAAAGGCAGGAGTCCTGAGCCACAGAAGACATGTCCGCTCCTTGACGCCACAGAGGAAATCTGCAGAGCACCAGGGGAAGGTCATGGAACCCTCCAGAAGGAGCAGACAAGCCAGAGGGTCAGCAATGCAGGTGACCACGGACTCTGCCAACCATCTGGGATGCCAAGCGACAGGGAAGTGGCTTCTGTGAAGTGTTGGCATGGCCACCATCCCCAGTTCTGCAACCTGCTAAACTATCCCCTGAGAGGGAGGCCAAGACAGCCACCGCATCAACGGTCATCAGACAAGGACACAGACTCACGGGAAGAACAACTAAAGGATGCATTTTAGGAAAAGGAAACTGAGTGCCCAGGGGTGCAAGGTGATTCAGGGAAGGATGCGGAGCCAGGACTTGGGCGGACGAGGAGGCGGCTCCCGGGCAGTGGCGAGGGAGCTCCCGCCGGAGAGAAGCGCCACGCGTGGGGCCGGTGCTCGCGGGCGCCACGTGAGCAGGGCCACATGGCAGCTGGTCGCGAACACCTGCTGCAAAGGGCCACCGTTACACTAAACAGCACTGCTGCCGGCTGAACGCATGTGTCCCCCGACAGTGTGAAGCCTAGTCCCCGAGGCGATGGTATTTGGAGGTGGGGCCTTTGATTAGGTCTGAAGGTGGGCCCCCCATTAGTGGGATTAGTGTCCTTGTAAAAGGACCCCAGAGAGCTCCCTCACCCCCGTGCCACGTGAGGACACACCAAGCCGTGGGCCCTCGCTAGCCTCCAGAACGGTGAGAAGTTTCTGTTGTTTCTGAGCCACCCGTCCACGGTACTTTGTGATGGTGGCCCAGCTAGACCAAACACATAACTTCCAAGCCAAAGAAAAGGGGGAGAGTGAATGAGGGGTTTGGTACAGAGCTAGGCTGGTAGGTGGCAAAGTGGTGGTGGTGATGGAGGGAGGATAAGGTGGGCTTGGAGGAGATGGCGGTGGTGCCAGTGGGGACAGGGGTGCGGGTGGTGCAGGCGGAGGTGGGGGTGGTGGCTGGAGATGACGGGGTGTGGGGCTGAGAAGGGGCAGACCCCTCCTGAGGACAGGCTGAGGCGGCAGGAGACGGGAGCAGGGAGAGCCGGGCAGGCTGGTGCTTTGGGACACTGGTGTGTGCCTGCGGTGGGGGGGTATTGGTGTCTGGATCCAGGGAAGCTGCCCAGCCCGCCCCACCCCTCGCGCCCCCAGGCTGAGCCGGGCTCAGGGCACACCCACGGACAGGTGAGTCAGAGTGGATACCTACACCTTCCCAGCAGGTAAGGGCAGGCCCGCCTCTCCTCTGAGGCCAACTTGGCGCCCAGCGGGCTCCCCTCCCGGCCAGCTCGAGTTCCCGCTTGGCACTTAATTTCCCAGAGCAACGAGCAGCGCCTGAGCTCGGCGCCCGAAGCACAAGGACCACGCCGGGGGAGAAGACGGGGACAGCAGGGAGCGCTCTCTGCGTCCCGAGGGAAGGGAGGTAGCTGGAGAACAGGGACGTGCAGCCTCAGGTCAAGGACGGCCCCCACTGCCCGGCGCAGGCCCTGGCGGGGACGGGAGAGGCCACTGGCCACAGCGCAGAGAGGTCCAACACGGGCGCAAGACAACCCTCACTTCACCGCGCACGTAAGGAATGAGGCCAGGGGAGGTCACGCAGGACCAGGGACACAGTGGGCAACGGAACCAGGTCTCCTCCTCCCTGAGCTGGGAAGGGGATGAGAAGGGCAGGCAGGGGGCAGCGGGCCTCACCTGAAGGGGTCCGTGGGGTCTTGGGCGTCACAGACGTCCGCGTGGCCGTGGCAGACACAGCGGCCACCAATGCTGATGTCCTTGATGCTATAATAGTACTGTACCCGGGGGCGGAGGGCGGTGAGCACCACGGCCCCGCGGCCCGGCCCAGCCCGACCGGCCCCACAGCCCACTGGCTGGCGTCTCACCCGGCGGGTGACGGTGGGGTCCCGCAGCGCCTTGCCCATGAGGTGGCCCAGCAGCGTGTTGGTGCGTAGGAAGCGCAGGCGGATGTTGGTAGCTTTGGTGAAGTCACGCAGCAGGGGCGAGTAGGAGAAGTTCATAGCCCCGGGGCGCCCGTTCACCAGGGAGACCACAATCTGCACACAGGGCAGAGGGTCAGGCCAGGGCGGGGGCCGCCCCCATCACGCTAGCAGGGACCGGCCCTCGGCCGCCCCGGGGCCCACCTCGCCGTTCTCCAGGGGCACGATCCGCGAGTACTCGGTGGAGCAGATGACGTGGTCGTCCCGCGTGATGCGCTCCAGCGTCTGTGGCCCGAACCGTTCGAAGCAGTCCCTCTTGGAGGCTGTGGGGACCGGGCCAGAAGGTGAGGGCGCGGGGCCCCAGGATCGCTTGCAAGTACTGCTGCGCCTCGATGGGCCACCCCGCCAACCCCACAGGGTTTTGTTGAAGAAAGAGTGAGGCGCGCGGCTGAGAGAGGAGCCTCCCCAGGAGGGCATGGTGGGGGTGCAGCCCGACCCCTGCCGAGCCCAGAGCCTGGCAATTCTGAACCTGCCCACACCTCGTGGACTGACCCCTCCCGGCCTTCGCCACACCTGCCCCTCTCTGCAGAGAACAAGTGCCCCCCCACTCCGGACAGCCATCCTCATCCCCGTCCTTGGGGGTCCATTTCCAACTGCCTTCCAGAGGACTGCCCTACCCCCACTCTTGCCCATGGAGTTTTGGGGGACCAGTGACCAAGGTCCACCCAACTAGAGGCTCCCCATCAATGTGACTGGTCATGGAGGCCCTGGACGTGATGGGCTAGGGAGCTGCTGTGCCTCCTGACCGGCTCCCCTTGTTACTTCAGGAGCTGCCGGACCACGAAGCCGGTCGAGAGGGAGCCAAGGGGTGGCACCAGGGACCCTGGGCCCAGCCGTGCCCAATCTCGGGGACAGGAGCTGCTTGACATGCACCTGCCTTTGGGAACTCACGCCCGACACCCGACACTTGCGGGAGTGGGGACCCTGAGAGCGCCTGGTGATGGCAGCCCACCCCAGGGGATGCCCCCCCGCCAGCCCCCGCCAGGAGACTCACATGCGAAGAACTGCCATGGCTGGTAGGTGTGTCCGAAGTCCGTGGACCGCTCCAGCACCCAGAGGTCTGGCCGCGGCGAGTTGGCGAACTTGATGAGCACATAGGCCACGTGGAAGACCTGTGGGGGTGGCGAGGTGTTGACGCCCCCAGACCCCCTCCACTCAGCTCAGGGCCCTGCACACACACCCGGAGCGCCGCCTCACCCTGTAAGGTGGGCTCTCTTTTCCCATGTTGGCCATCTGGGGGTTTGGCCTATGGGGGCCAACCGGCTCAGGGGGCAGCCCCCCAGCTCACTCAGGCCCGCACCGGGGACACAGAGACAAAGGGTGGGAACACACCGTTCCTGAATGTCTCCCCTCCTGGGCCTGGAGGTGCCGCCCTCCATCCCTGCCCCAGAGACACAGGGGTCCTTCAGGCTCTGAGGCCGTAGGCGGGCCTGTGGGGGGCTGGGATGGAAGGGGCACGTCGGGGTAGCCTGTCCACAGTGTCCGGGCAGTGAGGCTGGGCTGGCCAAGACAGGAGTTCATTCCACGGTCCCCGAAGGTCTGGTGGCCGGCCTGGGCAGGTGGCCAAATGGCAGCCCCAGCTCCCACATGAGCCTGGCCTCCTCAAACAGCTTGCAGCTCCCAAGACAAGGCCCCTGTCCCAGCCCCACCCTGGTCACCCCCTCATCATTCTCAGGGCTGACTCAGGACCTGCCCCCTCTCCCTCTGACTGGCCCATGGCCACCGAGGCCCCAGGGACAGGCCCCTGCCCTCATCAGGAGGCCCCAGTGGATTAGACAGACCAGGGAACGAGCCCTCTTGGGGCTGGGCCAGGGAGACCCCAGCAGCCCAGGAGCTGCAGGCTGGAGCGTCACGGGGCCCTGGGCATGTCAGGGCAGCACCAGGACGGGGGGAAAGGGCGAAGCTGCTCCTCCAGAGGCCCCGAGAACCCCTCAAGCCCCAGCCCAGAACCACCTGTTCTGTCCCTGGTCCCAGCACAACCTCACTCCCAGGGCGTGTTCAGGCCTGTCTCTCACCTCTTCCTGACCAGAGGTCAGCATCCCAGTGGATGCCCCTATGTCTTGTGCCCCTGGGGGCTTGCTGGGGTCCTTCCTCTGTTGACTGCCCCCTGGCCCTGCACTTAGCAGGTCTGAGCCTTGGCCCCCCAGCCTCATCTGGCACAGCCTCCAGAGGGCACTTTGGACGCCTCCTCAGGGAAGCCCTCCTGACTGGCCCATCCATGCTTGCTCAGAGGCGCTGGTTATACAGACACATGGGGAGGGGTAATTAAGGGCCCCTTCCAAGAGGCAGCTGTCCCCCAGAGGCCGGAGGACCCTTCCAGGTTGTGGAGCTGGGCTCTCGCTGCCAAAGGTACCCCTCACCCAGCTTCCTGGGGATGTAGTACATGGCAAGGGGTCCCCACATCAGCGCCCAGACACCCCAGCCCTGGGCCACAGTTCCCAGGAAAGGGCTCCGAGGCACGGAGAACAGCCTGTGGGTTCGGACAGAAGCACCTGCCCAGCCCGGGGCCTCAATGATGAGGCGGAGAGCGCTACCCTCACACGCCCAGCCGTGCATGTCTGCTGCTCCCCTGCACACACACGTCCGGGGGTGGCGTCCGGGCACCCACCCCAGCCGCAGCCTCCTACGTGATGACCGTCGGGGAGTGGGCTGGGGGCAGGGACGGTGGTTTCCAGGCCCTGGGGCTCTGAGGGCCAGCCAGCGCCTCCCCTCCCCCAGCCCTCTGCCCCGAAGCCAAGAGAACAACAAAGCAGGCAGGGCCACTGTCCAGGCTGGGCTCTGTACAGGGTATGTTTGGGCTCCAAGGAGACCCAGGCAGGGAAGGCAGCGGGGCCCAGGACACCCCCAGTCTGCACTGGGAGGGCCAGGCGCTCAAGACGAGTGGGGGGCCCCAGACAAGGGTGGATAGAGCTGGCAGACATGCCCCTTGGGGGCCTGAGATGGGAGCCCCCACCCCAGGCCCCCTCCCAAGGGCACCCCCAGGTAGGCAGTGAACTGTGCACCAGCCTCAGGGGTGACATCATGCTCCGGGCTGCCCCCTGTGCCCTCAGCGGGGCCCCACCAGACCTGGGAGCAGGTCCTCTCTAGCACCTGCTGCCCCAGACCCGCAGGGCTGGACCCAGAGCATAGGGGCCCCACAGGACAGGGAAGGGGCGCCTTCAGGGCTGCCCGAGGCCCACAGTCAGCCCCCCACCCCCCAAAAACCTGAGGCCGCTATAGTGATTCCATGAGGGAAGGTGGGCACAGGCTGCTAAGAATGGGGGGTGGGGGGGAGGTCCCAGCCCCTGAGACACGCCTGTTCAGAATCCTGCCCCTCCCAGAAGGCCTGGTGTTTGCAGAGACAGGCTCAATTCAAGTTAAGAGCCGCCTTTCCCCGGGGTGGTGGGGGGGGGGCACAGGCTTATTTACCCACAGCCAGGCTCTGACGTCATCGTCCACTTAGCCCTGCCCATCGAGGGAGGGGCTTCAGTCTCTGGGGGTACAGACCCTACACCCAGCCTGGCACCTAGGCTGACCCTCAGGTGCTCCAGGGAGACCCGGGAGGACCTCAAATGGCCCCTATGCCAGGAGGGGTCTTTGTGAGGAAGGTGGGGGGGAGAAGGGCGGGGGGGGGGGCTGGATGTGTGTAAGATGCCCACAGGCCGCTCTTGGGGGGTGGCCAGCAGCTTGGCCCCCACCAAAGGCCCCAAGGAAATTAAAGGTTCCCGCCAAGCCCCCCTGGGACCCACCCCCGCCTTTCCCTGAGCGAGGCCACCAGGCTGCACCCTCCGCTGGACAGCTCTGTCCCTCCCCCAGGTCGGCGGCTGGCTGCATTTTTCCCAGCTGAGAGCACTTGCACAAATATTGATTCCAACGCACTGGTCAGGCAGGACCAGGGCAGCGTGGAAGCGTCCGCCCCGGTGCACAGCACCCTGGGACACGCTTAAAGAAAGACCCCTGCCTCCATCTGTCTGCCACCTCGCCTATCACACAGGGGCCCTCAATGGCTGTCCCCAAGGCCCTGGGCTGGAGGGGAGGCAGCCATGCACCCAGCATTCCCCATCTGTCCCCAACTGGTTCCGGCTGCCAGGACCCCACAGCTGCCCTGGACAGGACCTGGGAGCACGAGCAGACCCCTGGACTCAGGCCCCCGCCCCCCCGGCCCGCCTGCTCAGCCCCACTGCCAACTGGGGCTGACCTTTCCCGCTGCTACAAAGTTCTGTGCAAAAGGGAAAAAATGTCTTTTAAAGCAAAAGCCAAACAAAAGCCTCCCGAGTTATTTTTAAAAATCTGGCTATTTTGGGGGCAGGCACGTCTCCAGCACAGCAGCCGGACCTGCCTCTCGGCCCCCGCCCCCCCGGCCCCCACGCCCAGCCTGAGCACAGAGGGTCAGGGCTCCCCAGGAGGGGACATGCCCCGGTGACCACTGCCTGAGGGGGGCCGGGGCCAGGGCAGGAGGCCCGGGGTGGGTTCCAGGCTTCAGTGGCTGTGTGGCCCCGGCTGTCGCTTCCCCTCCTGGGACGTGGGGCAGTAGGAAGACAAACACAGCAGAGGTGTGGGCCGGGACACAGTGCCTCTCAAGAGCCCGAAGCAGGCAGACACCACCTACCCCTGGAGATGGGCAAGCAGGAGTTAGCAGCCCCCTGGCAGGGAAGCTGCAGGGGTGGGGGTGGAGTGTGTGTGTGCACGCAGGGCTGGGGTCTGGACAATACGCGGAGAGCTAAAGAAACACATTACTCCCACAGACCCCAGCGGGGGTCTCTGGGGCCCCCAGGGATGGGAAGGGGGGCGGGGGGGAGAGCTGGTCAGCAACCTCTTGGGCTGAGGCACCCACATCACCAAGGGAGGGCCGTGGCTGGCACACCCCGCCCCAGCCCCAGCCGATCTCGGGGCCGGGAAGACCCAGGCCGGCCCTCGTGCCCCTGTCCCGGGGGCAGTGGGGGAAGGGAGGGAGCCTGCCCGCCCCCCCATCCGCTGGGCTGGGCGGCGTGAATCACCGGGCAGTCTGTGACTCAGCCCTGGCCCCACAGGAAGCAAGGCCCCATGCCGATTCCCGGGATGGGCCAGGGTCCCAGGCTGTGGCCGGGCGGAGGCAGGAAGCCCCTCCTAGACCAGGCGTCCGGGTTCCCCTTGGAGTGAGCACTGGGGCACCCAGACCTCCTGGATCCCCCCCACCCCAGACTGCCAGAGCCCACCCTCAGGGCCCCGCACCCCCCGCCTGCCCACCCTCCCAGCAGAGACCCCATCAGGAAACAGATAACAGTGAGGACAGATGGCAGAGCAGGGCCAGCGGGCCAGGGCAGGCGTGTCTCCTCGAGCCCCCAGCTGGGTAAATAAGCATGGACGTCCACACAACAGGATCAGGAGCCTGAAAACAGAGCCAGGAGGGGCAGGGTGTGGAAAGCCACGGCCCCAGGAGAGCAGAACACGGACACGCAGAGGATGCAGGGCAGCTTCAGCGCTCTGCCGGTCGGGGCACCCGCCTCACAGGTGTGCAGAGCAGTGGGGGAGGCCTTCGGGGAATGGCGGTGGGAGGGCCCCTGGCAGGTGTGCAGGACCCCACCAGCGAGAGCGGAGGGCGAATGTCCCGCGTGGCTCAGCACCGCGCCAGTGCTGGGCCTGTGGCTATTCCAAGACCCCCACCGCCAGGGGCTGTCTCGGGTCCCCGGCCCAGAGCTCCCTGCCGCGTCCCCTCCTCCCTGAAGCCTGGCCCGGGTCAGGCCAGATGGTCAACCGTGGGCCTCAGGAAGTAGAGTTTATCCCCGGGGGGGCCCCCAAACCTAAACAGTTTAGTCTTGGTGAGTGGTATTGCTGGAGACCAACGCGTGGGGTTTGTTTAAACACAGAGAACAGGAGGCTTTGGGGGCCACCAGGGTCTGGGGGGGACATAGGAGGTGGCGGGGAGGTGCGTGTGTCCAGTGTGAGTAGAGATGAGCGTGCCAGGACAGCTGTGGGCAAGCGGGTCAGTGATGAGATGCACAGGGTTGGTGACAAATGGCCCCCAGGCCTGAGCATGGGCGGCCCCTCTGGCCCCGTGTCCTCTGAGCAAAGGGTCCTGCTCATTCTCATGAGGAAAGGCGTGGCCCATACTGGAGAAGGGGGCGTCTACCCCAGGGATGCCACCAGGACCCCCCAGTGTCCTCCCCCAGGGAGCCCATGTCCGGTCCAGCCCCGCACCTGTCCTGGCTGCGGGGCTCCATAGCCAGAGCCTGGCCAGCCTTGGCCATACTTCCTGCCACTTCCCCCGAACAACCCCGCTGACGCCCCCAGGGTGCTGGCCACATGGCCAAGCGCCCAGCCAGGCCAGCAAGCCGGGCCAGTGGGAGCAGGGGGCCTGCCCAGGGAGCCCTGAGCTGGCTGGCCTCTGAGGGCAAGCTGCCCAGACCTGGGGCGGGCAGGGCAGAGCTGCCGGGGACCCAAACAGCTGAAGCAGCCAGTGTGTTCTGGGGCCCTTGCCGAGGCACAAGGCCCACACGCAGGAGCTCTCCTCCCCACAGTCAGAGACGAAACAGCCCAGGGGGCACAGCCCATATGGCCGGGCTGTGACCAAGCCCAGCATCTCCTCTGGAGACCAGCACCACACTGGCTCAGTTTCCCCAAGTGCCCAGGTAGGGTTCACCACCAATGGTCAGTAGCTGTGCCAAAGCTTTGCTCCTCCGTTCCCCTGTCTGGTGGGTGGTGGCAGCTGGTGTCCTCCCTAACCCCCACTGTCCCCCAGGGAGGGCACAGCCTCTGGACCCTGGCATTTCTAGTCCTCAACGCTTTTGGCCTCACACCCAACCACCCCAGCCTATACCCCGACGCTGGCCCCTGGCCCCCTCTGCACCGGTAGCCCCGCCATACCCTTCCTCGTGGCCTCGCAGGGCTGAGACACGGGCCGACCTGCCCCATCACAGGTAAGAACACAGCTGGGAGGGGTCAGCGTTCCCCACCTGAAGCCAGATCTGGGCAGTGTGGCTGCAGTGGGCAGGAAAGGGAGGGGTTTGCTGGGGGGAGTCTCCCCTCCATGGCAGGCCCCAGAGGGCTATCTGGAAAGGAAGGGGTCTCTCCCCACAGCAAGCCCCAGCTATCTCTGCCTAGCTCCTTGAGACCCCACAGCAGAGCCCCCAGTGGGGGCAGGGCACCTGAGCCAGCACCTACCCTGCGGTGCAGCCTGAGCCGGGCTGTCAGAAACAATACCCACACTGCGCTGGGCACAGGGAAGGGGGAGCCTCAGGCTGGCGGGAGGCCGGGACGACCCCCAGGCAGGCCACTGGGACTCGGGAAACCACCAGCGGGGGAGCCCTCCTGCATCCCTCCAGAGGAGACCCGCTTCTGAGGCTTGTGCCCAGCAATGTCACACCAACAGCTCGGTTCTCTCAGGTCTGAGGGTTCCCGGAGGCCAAGGTCCACCATGCAAGCAGGACAGGGAGCCTGGCTTGGGCCTCCCCGTGCCCTTCCCAGCCAGGACTTTATTCATGGAACCTCACTTTCTCCATCTGCCAAATGGGAAGGAAGAGGATCCCACTGTCCCCCGCCTACTGCAAGATGGGAAAGACCACCAGGGGATGAGAGGTGACTCAGGGCAAGAGGGAGCAGGCTCACAGAAGCCCCGTGGGGCTCCCATGCCCCCAGACAGACGGACACCGCAGGGATCATGCCCCATCAGCTCCGTGCCCCGCCACCAGGCGTGCAGCCCACCTGCCCTCTTTCTCAGTTCTCCCAGGGGCAGGAAGGCCTCCTGATGCCCAGTGCCAGCCGCCTCCTCCCCCTTCCCAGGGTATCCGCTCCAGGTCCCAGAACAAAGGCTGCTGACAGCCCGCCACAGGGGGTGTGCCCAGACCCGCGGCCCGCTCAGCCTGGCTTCCTTGCGGAAGCCCAGCCCCACCCCAGGGCCCAGGCCACCAAGGACTGCCGAGTCCCAAAGTGGGAAAACCCGGTACGCAGCCCGGACCCCTTGGGCTAGCTTGGCCAGGCTGCTCTGGTTCAGCCTGTCACCCCATCTGCGCCAGAGAGTGGGCTCAGAGGGTCCTGCCCTGGGGACATCCTCAGGACCTCCCCAGACAAGGAGCTCTTAAGGGCTCAGACCCCAGGGGTGCCTGGGTGGCTCAGTCGTTAAGCGTCTGCCGTCGGCTCAGGTCAGGATCCCAGGGTCCTCGGATCGAGCCCCGCATCGGGCTCCCTGCTCCGCGGGAAGCCTGCTTCTCCCTCTGCCCCTCCCCCTGCTTGTGTTCCCCCTCTCGCTGTGTCTCTCTCTGTCAAATAAATCAATAAATAGTATCTTAAAAAGAAAAACATAATAAAAGCCAGAAGCCAGGTCCACGTGCGCTGCCCGGTAGTGGGCAGTCCGTGTCCTCCCCTCCCCCACCCCATCCAAGCTGGCAGCCCCTCGGTCAGACCAAGACTGGGGCTTGGGTGGATTCACCCACCGGCAGTACAGGGGAGGGAGGGGGAAGGGGTGGGTGGGTCGCGGTGGGGGGGTGGGAAAAAGGGAGGAAGGGTGGCGGAGGAGCAGAGAAGAGTACCGCTCTGTGGATGGCTGAGTCTCTGTCCCTGCAAACACAGCTGGAAAGGACCCGTGTCCCCTCCGTCATTTCACAGTTGGGGAAACTGAGGCTTGGAGAGTCAGGATATGAAGTGACACCCTCTCACTGGCCCGGAACCACCAGTGCACAAAACAAATGTACTGCCAGCTGCCTCAGCTCTGGCCCGTTTCACAGATGTGGAGCCCAGGGGCACAGAGCCCCACGCGGGCAGAGCCGTGGGGTGTGGCGCGGGGCGCTGTCCGAGCCCCTCCTCAGCCCCACTCACTGCACCCCGGGGGGAACCTCGTGCCCCCCTGCTCTACAGCCACCCTGGCGTTGCCATGGAGACAGTGTCACCGTGCACCCGCTAGGGGCCCTCCCCCCCAGGTCTGTCCCACGCAGGAGGAGGGGAGGCAGAAAGAACCCTCCAGCTCAGCACAACGTCCCTCCCACGGGCCCCCCAGGGCCTCTGATGTCCCTCCCAGACTCCCTCCAGGGGACAGGAGAGCGCAGATGTGATCAGAACCCAGTGAGCTGAAGGGAAGTGGAGCGGCCCGGGGGACCCGAGGCAGGGAGCCCATTCGGGGGAGCCCCCTCCCCAGTCCACCCTGCCCCCAGCCCAGCTCCTTCCCCCTGCACGTGGCTACTTCTCCCTAGGGCACAACAGCTAATGTGGCCGTTTGGGACCTGAACCCACTCCCCTCACTGCCCACCTCCCCCTGGGCCAGGCCTGCAGGCCTCCAGGCTGGGGGCGGGAGGAACCCCAACAGAGCACCCCAACTCTGCCCCCGGGGCCTGCCCTTCCAGCCACTTCCCCACCTCTCTAACATCGTCAGGGTGACAGCGGGATGGGGTTCGGCAAGGAGCAGACACCCACCAGGTCGCACCCCAGGACGGTGGCAAGACAGCCACCGTGAACAGGTAGGGTTCCGGCAGGATCCACCTTGTAGCCGGGACCCCAAGCGGGCCCAGGGTTGGTCGCTTGCAGGCCCAGCCCCCCCCACCTGCCCCCACCACAGCCCCAGGTGCAACAGGACTGCTGGCCCTTCTCACAGGTGGGTCACCAAGGCCTGGCAAAGTCCCCCACGGAACAGGACAGAGCCTGTGGGAGCCCGACCCCACCCAGATCCCACAGGCGGGGCTCATCGGTCACTGAGAAATGCCTGCGCCCCTGCCCCCTGCGCCGGGGCTTCAAAGGGCAAGGAGAGCCCAGAGCTGTGGCCTGAGCAGGCTCCCCTGACCCCAAGGCAGCCTCCACAGCACAGGTATGCCGGGAATGTGCACCCCAGCGCCTCCCCCAGCCTCCCCCACCGTCCGGGCCCCTCCCACAGCCGCCAGGCAGCGCCAGGCTCCAGGCGAAGGAATTCCTCCAAGTAAACACCAGGGCCTCCCAGCATCTGGGCCGGCCTCCAAGCTGTCCCCTGGCCCTGACTGTGGCCTCTGGGAAGCCCCCTCCCGTCCTCCTGTCCCCCTGCCGCCGCAGGGGTGCCGAGGGAACACGCAGAAGGTGCCCACGCCACGCCTCTGTCCGCGCCGGGCCCCCACCCGCAGCTCCCTCCGGGCCCCACCGCTGCAGACCACCTACCTGGCCCAGGTCCAGGGTGACGTTGACCTCGTTGTACTCCGGTCCCCGGGACAGCGGCGGGCTCTGCCACCAGCGCTCCGTGCCGTCGATGGCGTTGCTCACGGGGTGCGCCCTGTTGCTGCTGGCGGCCGAGCAGATGTCGCAATACTGGCCCTGTGGGGGAGGGCACGGTCAGGCGGCCCGG
>NC_058412.1:136866604-136867882 GCF_002201575.2 Neomonachus schauinslandi
AAATCCCTGTGGGCCTCCCTGAGGAGGTGCTGTCTGAGGCCTACACTGCAAGTGGGGGGTGCGCTCCAGACAGGGGTGACCCACGCGGGGCCTGGGGCCAGGAGGAAGCGGGCAGCACGGGACACAAAGTCCAAAGGAGCTGGAGCCGAGGGGGAAAGAGAGCCGGTCTAGGGGGGAGTCACAGTCCCCGGAAGGAAGGCCCGGGAACATCAGGGCGGGGAGGGGGCGGGGAGGGGTCCGGGAGGCCAAACCGCCTCCCCAGCTCCTCTGGCCCCTCACGCACAACCCTCCTGTCAGGCTCTCACCCAGAGCCTGGATTAGGGTCTCCAGAGAGACGGAAGGAATTAAGCCATTCCAGGGGCCTGCGGGGAGAGGCCCCAGAGTGGAGGTGTGTGGGCAGACGCTAGGCGAGGCCTGGACCTCCTGGCTCTGCCGCTTCTGAGCCCTGGGACCAGGCCAAGTCACGGCACCATGAGCCTCAGTGTCCCCATCCGAGGAGTGGGGATGGCACCTGCCTTGGCCACGGCAAGATTAACGGATCCCACGTGGGGCCTGGCAGCTGCTTCTGTCCCGGTCCAGCCACCTGCTAGGGGCCTGTCCTTTGGGGGCACAGAGGCGTCCCTGTCAGGGAGGAGCAGGTGCTGGGGACAGGGGGGGCGGGGGGGGCAGAGCTGGGTGCTGGCCGCTGGCTGAGGGCAGGCCCAACCCCCACCCCGGAGGAAACCAGACCTGCCATCCCTCGGCACACAAAGGCAGCCCTCTGGGACTTGGCATCGACTGAGGCCCCAGAGGCTGTGTCTGGGAAATGTGGCTGCCCCACCCCTCCCAACCTCCCAGGGGGCCAGACCTTGTCCTAGGAGTTGGAGGTGGGAGCGTGGGAGATCCCTTGCTCCCCCACTCCCAGGCCTGGCAGCCACGGAGAGCCCCCAAGCCTCACAAACAGGGCTCTGCCCCATGATCCTGCTGTGTGCTCGGGCTGGTGGGACCCAATGCACCGGACCTGCGCACCCCGCCTCCCACCCAGCAGGCTCCCGGGACCCCTTGTGCTAGGTGCTCCGGGCCGCCCTGTCTCAGACCTTGTTCCGGCCAGTGGGCTCTGGCTCTCATCTCTTGTCCTGTCTCAGTTCACATGTCACCTCCTCCACAGGGGCCCCGGAGCTCCAGACCACCCAAGCAGCTAACCTGCTGATCCCGGAGCATGCATTGCCCTGCTTTCTTTATCCTATCACAGAGACCTGAAATTCTCCGGCTACTAGTGATCTTCTATTTACTGACCCC
>NC_058412.1:136867982-136871316 GCF_002201575.2 Neomonachus schauinslandi
GGGGGGGGGGGGGGGGGGGGGGGGGGGGACGGACACGACACAACACCAACTGCTTCACTCTGTTCTGTGCCTCTGAGCCCACCCCCAGGGCTGCCATACCTAGGGACTGGAGCAGTAGGGGACACTCAGAAAAGTTCTACCGCCTAGCTCAAATGGGGACCCCCAAACTAGAAGCCAGGGCTCTGGCTCCCAGGGCCGGTGGGAGCTCCCAGTGGGTAAACAGAGGAGGGGGCCCAAGGGATCACTGAAAGCACCACAAACATAGGTGTAAGGCATCAGAGGGCTGGCGGGGCCGAGGGTGGTAGGGGGCCTTCTTAGAGGAGGTGGGCAGGGCCACCTGGCTGAGTTGGTGTGGGCCTTCCAAAAAAGGCTGCCTATGGTCAGACGCACCGCCCCCCCCCCCCCCCGCCCGCAAGCCCAGGAGGAAGCTGGGTCAAGGGGGCCAGGAAAGTTTCTGCTCAGGCCCACCCAGAGAGTCAGAGGTGACTCTAGTCCCCACAAAAGGCTACAGCGGACATCTCTCGGTGATGTGGGCCTCCTGGCCAGCCTGTCTGCCTGGCTTTGGCTCACAGGGTACAATGCTGGGGAAACCAGGCTCCCTCCACCCTCTGCTGCAGAGGGTCCTGCCAGGAACAGAGTGAGGAAATAGGGAGCAACGATAAGGACATCCCCTCCCCGTGAGTCACCATGCCGGCAGCTGAGCCCCCGACTTCCCCTGCGGGGCCCAGGGCCAACCCGGAATTCCTGCAATGCCCACCTGAGACCACAGGGCTGGAACGCCCCCATTGCCCTCTGCCTGCTCCAGCTGCCTCCAGGCCCACCTTGCCCAGACAGCAGCGGGCCTCGTCTGTCTCCTCCAGGGGCCCTGGGAGCTGCCAGCCCCCAGGCTCGGGCCCCACATCCTGCGACCCAATGCCCATGCTAGCCCAAGACTGAGCTCTTAGGACAGAGAGAAGGTGGGCATCACCTGCCTGGCACCTCCTGCCCCCAGCAGCTCGGCTCCAGACGGGGCCTATAGGCAAGGCCCCCTCACCAGCCCATTCGAAGGCCAGGGCAGCTAGAGAGGACAGAGGCACTGGCTGGGCCAGGGATTCAGCCAAGGCCACACGGCTGTGCAGCCTGCCTCCCTTGGGCCAAGGGGCTTCCTAGCACACCGGCAGCCTCAGACCAGGGGTGCTCCAGACCCTCAAAGGGAAGCTTCCACCTCTCTCTTGCCAGACCCTGTGGGGTCCGAGCTGTGGGGGCAGGGCCGCCAGGGCTCACTCAGGTCGGCTCCCTCCCACGTGACACCATGTGTGTCGGCCTCGCTACGTAACCGATGGCTTCCCAGGCTCCTCAGGCCATGCTCCCAACCTCAGGTGAAGCGGTTCTCATGCCCATTTTGCAGACGAGGAGCCTGAGGCCCAGGGAGAGAAAGCGCACCGCTACGGAGCAGAGGAAAGGGGCTCTGCCCCGGGCCCCCAGACGGCTCCTTTAAGCACAGTAAGGGAGCAACAAAGACCAGGGATCGGGTAGCTTCGAGGACTTCTGGGGGGGGCCCTGACGCGCTGGGAACAGGGGCATCGAGTACTCAGCCGGGCCCTCTGGGACAGCTCTGGGGCAGCTCTGGCCCCCCCACACAAGCTCCTTCCTGCCACCCAGCCCCTTGGCACATCAACCAGATGTGCCAAGGGCCTGTGGCAGGGCCGGGTTCTCACTGCTCGACCGTGCCAGATCCCAGCCTGGCTGTGGGGCTTTCAGCAGGTGTCCACAGTATAGCTCTCGGGCCTCAGTTTCCCTATCTGAAACATGGGCTTGACATCCTTTCTGTCAGCGGTGCTGGGCACAGGGGAGAGCACACGGGTGAGCCCAGAAGCCCAAGGGAGGTGAGCTTCCAGGGCAGGATGGTTCCGCAGCACCAGTGCCCCTCTCAGCCCCTCCCTCCAGGGGAGGGCCTAGGGCAGTGTGTTTGGTTTTTCTCCCCTTATACTGCCCCCCCCATATCTGCCTCTTTCTGCAGGTGGAGAAGGTGCTGTGGGGCCCAGCTGAGGCTCCTCCGTTCATCACCCACCGGGGCTAATCCACCTCTAACTGCCGCCCTCCCCTCCCCCTGCCTCTTCCACCAGGACTGTGGTGACTCAGGTTACAACCGCCTTGGGGCCCCCGCTCTCCCTAAGGTTCAGCAGGGGTAGGAAGACCAGCCTACTATGGGGCGTCAAGGAGTCCCTGGAGCAGACCCTATCCCCCTCCAAGGGTGGCCAAGCAACCTCACAGGATCCTGCCAGCCTGTGTGCTCGGGCTGGTGGTCTTCGCAGCCCTGCCTTCGTGGTCAAGTGTCCATGCCAGTTGGTGCCACTGGACCCATTCCCCACCCACAGACTCATGGCTTGGTGGGCCTGCCTCCGGAAGGTCCTGGGGGTTGAAACCCCATCTCCTCAGGGAGACTAAAGCCGACAGACCCACCACCTGTGGGGCAGAGATGCCGCCCAGGATGTGCATCTGTGTTCCCAACTCCAGTTAAAAATATCATTGTTTGCCCTCCACATACACACACACACCCCTTGAGGGTCCCACCATGTCCCCAGATCCCCAGAGGGAACGACTTCAAGCTTCTGCTACGGGCAGTGAGAGCCTCCAGTGTCTGGCCCCAAACTCTAGGAACCCAGTCCCATCCGCGCTGGCAGGTTCCAGCCTGTCCCTGGGAAAGGCAGAGCGGGTCCGCCCCCTCCCCGCAGCGGCGGTGGAAGCCAAGTCCCGCCCTCGCCGGGATCCCGGGACTCGGGGCCGCCAGGGACTGGGCACCAGCCCCCCGCCCGCCCTGCCACCGTCGCCCGGGACGCGCACTTCTCTGGCGGAGCCTGAAAGGCCGGGCTGGGGTCCCTTCCGTTTCCCGAAATGGGGACCAGGGCGACGGGACGGATCGCGCGGGCTTCGCTCCGTACCTGGGCGCTCCCAGCCAAGTCCGTCCCCGGCGCCCGCGTCCCCGCGACGGCGTCCTCGCCACCCCGCCCGCCCCGCGGCCACCCAGCCCCGGCCCGCGCTCACCTGGATGGTCTGGTTGGGGTCCCCGCCCGCCACAGGGCCGCCCACCAGCTTGCAGTAGAGGTCCTCGGTGGGGCGCGGGGCGCCGCGCGCCGGGGCCTCCTCGCCGCAGGTGGCCGAGGCGGCGATGCGGGCGCCCTCGGCCAGGTTGAAGTAGGGCGGGTGCAGGCTGAAGCCGCCGTCCGCCGACTCCTGCGCCCGCGCTGCGCTCAGCAGCGCCAGGCCGACCAGGAGCAGCGGCCCGGGGCCCCGGTGGGGCCCCGCCGCGCGCCGTGCGCTCTCCGCGCGGAGCCGCGCGCCCAGCTTCGCCATC
>NC_058412.1:136871416-136884167 GCF_002201575.2 Neomonachus schauinslandi
GCGGGAGCCCGGCGGGAGTGCGGCGGCTGCCGGCCCGCTCGCCCCGCCTGCGGACGTCAGGCCCCGCCCCGGCCCGCCCGGGCGCCCGAGCCCCGCGCCCCGGGGAGGGGGCGGGGGAGGGGCGGCCGGTGGCCTTAACCCTTCGGACCCTTGCCCCCGCCGGCCTCCCGGAAGGGGCACCTGCTGACCCCGGGCCAGGCGTGGGAACGCGGCCCGAATGCGACCCCCCAGGGCGTGGCTCCCGGTCCCGAGCGGCGCCCCGGGTTCCGGGCGCCCGGGCCGCTCTTCCCAGCCTGGCGGCTCAGCTCTTTGTTTCCCTAACTTTGGGCACCTCTTGGCGGCCGAGCGCCCCCGGCGGCCCGGGGACAGGCGCTGCGGCGAAAAGTCAGGCAGGCTTGTCCGGCGGCCAGGCTGGCCGTCTGCCTCACCAACAGCCCAGCCCGTTCCCACCCCGCCACCCCAGAACCGGCTCAGTGTCCAGAGCGACTGCCCCACTGGAGCCTGGACGCTTAGTTCCCTGGGACTTGATGGCGTGACCTCCGCAGACCCGGTGCAGCCTCTCTCCTCTCTTCCTGTGTTTGGTTTTTCTCCCCTTATACTGCCCCCCCCATATCTGCCTCTTTCTGCAGGTGGAGACGGTGCGCCCTTGCCAGCCATTAGTGGCCATGGGTGGGGGCCCTAGAGGCAGTCCAAACTACAGAGGGATAGAAAGACCTGGATTGGGGACCCCATGCGTCTCTGGGGCAGTCAGGTGAAATTCAACCCTGCTAGCTCCCACCAGTACCAGACTTGGCTTTTAAATATTCTAAAATAGGGAAATGGATCAAGAGGCACCGGACACAGGTCCCCACTGCCGGGCCCCTGTGGCAAAGGGAGGATGCTCAGAACCCCGAGGGTGCCAGGCAGATGGGCTGCAAAGGACTTCCACTGAGCACCTGCAGTGTAGCAGGTCAGCTGGGAGCCTGCCCTTGTGCCTCTGAAGTACCTGTGCTTTGGAGCACTGTGGACGCCACCATCTTCTGCCCTCCAAGCCCTCCCTGCTCAGGGCTACTCCCCCTGCTGGGGAGCAGCCCCCCCCCCCCCCCCCCCGCCGCTCTCGCTGGGATGCTTGGGAAATGACACAGGACCTAGAGGCCAGAGCTCAGGGTTGTGTCCCAGCTGTTTCTGCGTTTGGGTGGCTGTGGCCACTGGGTCTCCTCCCCCCTTCTGGCTCCTGGCCCAAATCAGCCTCACGGGGAGCCGGGGGGGTGGGGGGGGCTGGTGTGCAGCTGCTGGGCTGGCAGCTGCCCCCCATTCTCTGAGCCAGGCCAGCTGGGTGTACATCCCACGTGGGGCCCCCTGGGCAGTCCTGGGTCACGGGTAGAATGAGTGCAGGGTGGCCAGCTGGTCCTGGGGGGGTCCTGCGGCAGCTGTTGTGGGAGGGTGCACTACCATTCACATCCTTCTGGCTGGCCCTGGCCGCCGGCAAATCCTGTATCTCAAGGGAGCCGGGTGGCCCCTTGGGACATAGGCAGTGAGGATGACCCTCCCTCCACTCCTCCAGTCCTCCACGATTTTGTAACTTCCACCTGGGGGAGGGCAAAAAGAGGCAGTTACTTCGTAGGAGAAGTTTTGAGTCCGGGAGGGGCTGGCCCAGCGGGTGGGCGGGAGACCTGGAGTAATCTGGAATCCCCAAGCAGACAGGCCAGCTCAAGAGCTAATTTATGATCCCTTGCAAGGGACAGACGGAGAGCCACCTCTGGGCAGTAGCAGAGTTCCCAGATGGGAATTTGACCTGCCCCCACCCTGTCCTCCCTACTGCCCAGAGGTCACCCCATTGCACACATCACTGCACCACGCTCTGGACCCTGGTAGTCCCAGGGCTGGAGGCTGGGGACCCTCCCACCCCCACCCCCACCCCAGGTCAGCTTCCCAACTTGGGGGGGCGGCAATGGGCAGAGGTGGTGGGCAGGAGCCCTTTGAGCCCCCTAGCGGCCAGGCCTCTGCCATCCGAGGGCACAGAGCAGGCAGGAGGGAGGGGTGGCTGCCAGAGAATGTGCCGAGTCAGCCAGGGCACCCGGTGCGGGGAGGGTTAATCCAGAGCTAGCTGCTTCCCAGCAGACAGCTGCCCTGGGAACAACTGGTGGCTGGGAGGGTGGGGGGTGAAGTGGGCAGGGGAGAATGTGCCCACCCTGTGCCCACGCCAGCTGGGGTGCCCAGGGAGGGGGCAGTGTGGAGGATGAAGATGCTATCCCAGTCAGACTGCACACTGGGCTCTTGGAGGGGCCCTCTGCGGGCGGGTGGGCAGGGCAGGGCAGGGGAGGTCTATCTCTGCCCACCTCTATCCCGGCCGCCCGGGTCACATTTCCAGCAAGTCACCCCCAAATGGTCCAGTGATGTCTCCCGTCTTCTTTGGACTCCCAGGCTGGCCAGCCACTTTTCCTTCTTACAAGTGGGGAAACTGAGGCCAAAAGGTCCAGGAGTCAGGAGGGCAAGTTAGCAAGGAGGAGGGACTTGGTTAGTCATGCATTTTTCTCCCCAACATTTATTGGGCATCTTTTGGGCACTGGTCCCTGATGAAGGGTCCCCCTGCCCTGCTGGCAACCCGGCAGCCGGGCATTCTGTCCTTCAGTCCTGGGTGGGGGTGGGGTGGAGGTGGGGTGGAGGTGGGGGTGGGGCAGATTATCAAAGGAGTGAGCTCCAGGGGGAGGGGCTCCGAAGCGGCCTCTCTTCCTCCTCCTACCAGACTCTGGCCACCATCAGATGGGAGGCCCCAAACCAGAGCCCCTCCCCACCCGGCCATAGAGTAACTGGGACCTGTGGGAGGTTGGAGACAGGTGGGGGAGGGGGCAAGAGGTACTCCTGGTCCTGGCAGACTTGCCCTAACCCCTGGGCCAGACAACTTGGCCTCAGGACCACCCCCTCCCCTGAACACCTACCCCACTCAGAGGAGGCATCCCCAGGAGTCCCCTGCTCAGCCCCATCCCAGGACGGATGGGGGGGGCAGGGCACCCTCATGCCTGACTCAGCCTGAGCCTCAAACTCGGGAAGGCGGCCTGGCTGGGAAGCAGGGGCATGGGGTGTCCACTCGGTCCACACGCATGACACATCATTGCGGTCACAGCCGGTTAACAGACGACTGTGCCGGACCTCTTGTCCCCAGAGCCCAGCTCTCCCTGGGCCCTGCACTCTCGGGTGGTGTCCATGCCGAACTACGTGAGGAGGAGGAGGCCCTGCAGTTCGGTCGGCCACTGAGTGAGGCCATGGGGAAAGTTTGTCTCTGCAGGAGGAGGGCTTGCCAAATAGCTCGCGCCGTGGTTTGGAATATTGGAGGGGTGCTCCCTTTCTGAGGCCTGCTCTGATGCCCTTCCAGAGAACCCAGCTGGTGAGAACATGCACCCCGGCCCCGGGCAGAGAGGCTGGGAGCAGGCACCAAGCTGAGCCCGGGGGCCGCTGTCAGCCTTGGCGGAACCCAGTCATGTGGGACGAGAAACAGACCAGCTGGGCACCCTGAAGACTCACAGCTGGGAGAAGGCCTCATTGGGAGGTCATCAGCCCAGCAGGACTGAGGGAGTTCCTGGTCCCCTCCTGGTCATTGCTCAGCCCACAGCCTTCCCATGGCCTTTTGTGGGAGCCAGCCCAGAGCTTAGGAGCTCGGTGGGGCTGAAGGCCAGCGGGTACAGGACAGGCCTCAAGGAATGGGGGCCAGGGTCCGAGGGCTGGAACGGGGCCCAGAGCAGCAGCTGGGCCCCTTCCCTAGGCTAGGAGCACCCCTTACCTCTGGGGCTGCCACCCGTGTTGCGCACCCCCCCCCCCGGGTTGCTGCTCTCAGAAGGATGGGGCCAGGGGAGAGCGCCAGCAATCCTGCATGAGGAGGGGGCCCAGGGACAGGCCCCCTGTTGCTCTGAAGGAGCGGTACTTTTTCCTCCCTGCCTATAGCCCCAGCTGGCCATCAAGGGGCTCCCCTGGGCTAAGAGGGCATGTGGTTCTGGGAAAGCTCACAGTCTGCCAGGCTCTGAGTTGATCCCAATCAGGAACAGATGGTTTTGACCCATAAGTTGCCCGGCCAAGGCCCCTACCCTGGGAGGCTTCTGACCCCAGAACTCCAGGAGGGTCCCTGTCTGCCTGCTCTATGCCCAGCCCCCAGGCCATGCTCCCCAGGATGCCCACTGCAGGCCTGACCTGTGGGCATCCTGATGGCCGGAGGTGGACTTGCACACCAGAGGGGGCAGAGGCAGGCTTAGGTGTGTCCAGGGGCCAGGAGACCAGGACTGGCCAGTCCCCTCAATCCTCGGCTCTCCCAGGAGGGTCCCCAAAGCTCGTTTCCCCAGTTGGACTTACCTTCTTCCCCACTGGTGCCCAGGACAGGCGGGCTGCCCTATAAAAGCACATGACCCCAGGATGCCCGGAAATATGGGGCTCCGTGACTCTCTGTGGAGCGAGGAGAGTGACATGAATGTGCAGAGGATCCTGGACCAGGGGTTCATAGTCCGGGGTCCTGCAGCCTGGGTGACTCCAGATGAGTGTAGGAGAGCCCTTCCCGGAATGACATGGAGCTGCCTGGTTTTGTGAAATGCACCGTGAGCTGGAAGGAAACAGAAAGGTCAGCAGTGTCAGAGGCTACTTCCCATGGGTTGGAACTCTTACGATGACAGCTGTAGGCTGCACCGCGCTGCACCCCATCTCCCCCCAGGCCAAGCGGGGCTTCTACTTGGCTCAAGATAAAAGGCAGACCCCTCACCACAGCCCACTGGGCCCTGTGGAGCAGGTGCCCCTCCGTTCAGGCGTCCTTGCTGAAGAGCATCCTGCTCCCCGCCCCCTCTCAGGGGACTTTGGACTTGTCACCTCCACCTAGAACACAATAGAGCCCCTACCCCTTTGTCTGGCCGCCTTCCTCCCTTCCTGCCTCAGGTCTGGACCCTCCAGGAGCCACCCCACAGAGTCAGTGGGCGTTGATTTCTGGTCTGATTTCTTGGACTTACTGATTTTATTAAATTAAATCTCAGCTGTGTCTTGTCTTGTTGGCCCAGCCATGTCTCCAGGCCTGGCAAAGAGCAGGTACCAGAGAGTGGCCACACTGCATGGAGGACCGGCCTCTTGGACTAGCCTCCCCCAGGCCAGCCAGGCTGCGGAGGTCCCTGCGACTCGGGGAGCGATTCAGAGGAAGGCTTCCCAGGAAGAACCCCTCATTGCTTTGCCCCAGTGACCCCATTCCTGTCCCCGTCCTGCACCCTATCCCAGCCCGGGGTCTGCGAGCTGGAAGCAAGCCCCTGATGTCGGGAGAGTGGCATCCTTGCAAGACAGGCCCCACCCCCCACCAGAGGCCCCTCCTTGGGCCTCAGGGATAAACTTCAGCAACAAACCTCAGGCCCCAGCCTGGAGGGATGGGGGGAGGGGGAGGGAAGGTCAGAGTGGAGACTCAGCTGCCTCCAGCATCCTTGTGTCTGGGAGAGCAAAGGAAGGGCCTGGTCCAGTAATGAGGTTGCTCTCAGGACCCCAGCCCCACGCGCCTTTGGGGGGGGCCCATCGGGGCACCTCCTTGTGCTTGCTGGGGTGTGAGGTTGCAGGTCCAGGCTGTGGGGAGCACACATTGCCTGGCAGCCACAGCGGGCCTCCAGGGCACCAGCATTCTGCGCCGTATTTATCCTATTTGCCCTTTGGCGCCGGGACTCTGCTACCTCCCTTCTTCACACCCCAGACTGGGCAGCCCTGGGAAAAACAGGTGAGGGGCTGGGGGTCCCCACAGAGGGCAACCCAGGATGGGGCCCAGGCCGGGGCCTGCCCCTGCTGTCCTCCTGCACAGGATCAGGCTCCAGCAGGCCCCTTCCCCGCCTCCATCCTTGGGGGCCTGGCCAAGCTCGGGCTCCAGTGGGGGGGCGGGCGGGGGTGAGGGCTCTGCAGCTTCTCCAGGAGGTGCCCGCAGCCGGCCTTATATGGCCAGGAGTCCTCGGCCCAGGAGGAATCTGATCCCCAGGGAAGGGCAGGGCCAGGCCTACCAGGAGCCGAGCGCTGGGAGTGCCTCCAACCGCCCCCAGACCCCAGCCTCCAGGGCCCACCACCTTTGAAGGGAGCCAGATTAGCCTGGACCCCGTCCCCAGCTTTGGGACCTCTGGCTGGGGGGGTCCTGTGATGAAGGGGGTCCACCTGCAGCTCCCCACGGCCTCCGGTCACGGCAGCACAAGCAGACTCCCCTGAATCCTGCTGGGTCTGCCGCCCTGAGGGGAATGCCAGTCAGTCGGCCTCTCCGAGCCACAAGCCACACCAATGCCCAGCAGGGGCGGCCCTCTCCCTTCCCTGCTGCCCTGCTCTGGGCCAGACCAGCCAGGCAGACGGCCCCCACCGAGCCTCCCCCTCTGCCTGGGCTGGCCCGGCCTGGCCCCAGCGCCTCCCTCGAGCAGCGGCGGGGGGGGGGGGTCCCCGGGCCACGCCTCACCTTCCTAGAACCTTGCCTTCCCCTTCATCTTCTGCCCGCTCCCCTGTCTCTCCTGACTCTCCCTCTCTGGGTTTCTTACTCTCAGGCTGCTCTCTCTCTCTGTCTCTCTCTCCTCCCTGCTCGATGCCCTAGATCTGCCACACTCAGCCACTCGGGCAGCCCTGGGGCACCCACACCCCCATGTCTGGCCTCAGAGTGCTGGTGTCCCCTGAAGCCTTGGGAGAACAGACTCACTTCCCCTGGGGACGGCAGCAGTGGTGACAGGGCCCCTCCTGCCCGCGAAGCTGTAGTCACAGGGTCCCAGCAGTGCTTGCGGGCTGGGCGGGGGAGTGGGGTGGCTGGAGAGGACACGGCTCCCCCAGCCCCTGAGCTGACAGACCCCCCTCCTGAGCTCTGAGCCGCCACGTGGCCCCAGGACATAGCAAGCGGAGGTGGTGTTCACCCAGTCCAGGGGGCAAGGAGGTGCCACTCCCCGCCATGCCCCCGCCGTGTGCTTGCCCACCCGTCTCCACCCACCAGCACACCCAGGCTGCCACCCAGGGAGGCCTGGGGCAGAGGGAGACAAGTGCTAATGGCCCCCAGTCCGTGCCCGGGCATGGCCCTTCGCTGGGCCAGCTGTGCAAGGCAGCGACCCTTGCCGCCCCTGCTGTCTGGGGGAGCAGACCAGCACGGGGGCCCACAGCGACTGTACCTGGGGGCCGGCCGGGCTGGACCACCCTCTGTGCCTCCCCCAAGCCACTTACTCGGCCAGGTTTCCTGAGAACGACGTGGGGGCCCCCGGGCCCCCGCATGCCTGCACCTTGCCGACACGCTCTCAGGTGGCCGCTGGGAATCACTGTTCCATTTCCCAGAAGAGAAACTGAGGCTTGGGGAGGAAGGGAGCCAGGAAGGGGCCAGGGAGGTGCACACCTGCGGTGTGGACAGCCGTCCGTCTGGGATGTGCTCTGAAGGGGACGCAGCGGAAGGCTGGCGGGGGCCGTGTGGGGGCTGGCTGGAGCCCGAGACATCTCCCCAGGCAGCCCTGGCCTGGAAGCTGTCCAGGGGCTGGGACCCATCTGCCCACCGCCCCCACTGAGAAACGGGGTCCCCCCTCTGCCCACCTTGGCTGAGAGGCCGCTCCGCATCCCCCCCGGCACTCCAGCCTCACACACGCCGTGCTCCTTCTAAGGTACCACCGTGATGGAGGGGCTCCTGCCACCAGGAACGCCCCCCACCTCGGCCCACCCCACAGACCACGGCCGGACCCCAGACCCCTGTCTGTGGCACATTCTTCCTTTGTTCACTCAACTACTTCAAATCTCATTGACTTCATTTCGCTTTATTATTTTGTGATTTATCTTGCGTCTGGAGGCCCCGTGGCAGGCAGGCTGATGGGGTCCCAGCTCAGCGCCTGGCCCGGCGCGCCCCCAGAGCAGCCTGAGGTCCATGGCGCAGTCCTCGCTCTGCAGCCACGGCGCCTCGTGGCAGCCGGGGTGGCCTCCTCGCAGACTAAGCCCCGCGCCACCATGGGGCCCGGCCCTTCTGCTGTGGGGACATACGCAGGAGAAACGGAGGCACGTGTCCACAAACGTTGTGGGCCCGTGCACCAGTGACGTCTGTGTGCGGGCGAGCGGGGGGCGCCGTGTGGCCAGCGTGCCTGGAAAGCAGCAAGTCCCGATGCCCGCCACAACATGGACGCATCCTGGGGCACGGGCTCTTTGAGGAGGCCGCCCAGGGGCCAGGAGAGGGCTTGGGGCACGGCGTGGCCGCTGGCCTTTCCCAGGAGTCCAGAGGGTCGTGGAGGCTGAGTGGGGGTCCTGGAGGCACAGCGCGGGCAGGAACGGGTGACTGGCCGGCCTCAGGTACAGATGGTGGCGGCAGAGACACGTCAGGGTGCCCGTGGGCCAGCCCCCCACTCCCCGTGGCCTGCCCGCGCACGCCAGCTGGTCCTGTGGGCCTGTATTTAGGGCTGCGGTGAACCCCCAACCCTCAACAGTGGACTGACTCAGCCTGAGCATGAGATGCCACTGGGTCCCCTCTGTGGATATGCTGAGTCACAGCCCCCCCCCCCGCCCTGTCCCCAGCGAGTGCCCCGCGGGCCCCACTGTGCAGGCCCCGGTCACTGTGCGGGGGCCTGCTGCTGGCGCCCCAGACGCCCGGCTGTGAAATGAGCCCCGGGCCCCAGGCCTTACCCCTACACATCCCCTAGGGAGCCCGAGCAGGGGCTCTCCTCCGGTCACTGGTGCTCCAGATGCAGTAACCCGTGACCCCACCCATCTAGTGTCACCCTGATTCATACAAGGAGGGCTCTCGGACACCAGCCAGGTGGGGGAGGTACGCAGGCGCCAACCCGGACAGCGCCTGTGGCCTCCAGCTCCTGCACGGCTGGCTGGGCAGACAGGGGTGGACTGCTGAGAGCCCCCCCGGACCCCCGGGGGCCGTCCCCTGCCCAGGGGTGAGGCGGAGGTGGCTGGGCTCCGCTCCAGGCCGCTGTCTGCCTTGGGCTCCGACATTTACAAACATGTGTCCGGCAGCTCCTGGGGGAGTGTAAACACAGGGAGACTGGCTGGATCCCTCAGGCCGCTGGGGGCCACTGGGAGTCCAGTCTCCTTCTGGAGAGTGGTCTGGGCCCCACGCCTGCTCTCACCTGAGCCTCCTCTCAGAACCGGCCAGGAGCGGTGGGGGGGGCTCAGGCTGGGAGCCCCGGTCAGACCCACTGCCTCCGCGCTCCCTCCTGGGCGGGCCGTGCGCCCTGACGTCAGGGCCATGGCTTCCCTGGCCCCCGTGTAAACGGGGCTGATTGTGTTTTCCTGCCTTGTTGTTGTCACGAAAAACCCATCCTGCAGAGGGGGGCACGGCCATCGGAACGCTGTGTGACCCTGCCCCTGCCCGTTAAGGCTCTGGCCCGGCTGAGCAGCCGCGCTCGTAAGTCCTGACCTTATCTGCAAGGTGCTCCTTCCCCACCTGGACGGTTTGCTCATCAGGCCATGTGCCCACAGGCTCGCCGGCAAAGGTCCACCTGAGTCCCGGCAACAGGCCCCAGGGAGCTGAGAGGGGCAGGGCGTGCACTGCTCTCTGGCTCTCAGGCTCACTCAGCAGGCCTGCCGTATCTCCGCCAGGAATGCACCGAGCCCTGAGCCCCGAGCCCCGTCTCCTGCCCACCCCGGGGAGGAATGTGGCTGAGGCTGCCAGGAGCTGAGAAGCCGTCTGGAATTCCCCCGGCCTGCAGCTCGCCCTGCCCCCAGCCCAGCACGCCTGTGGCTCAGTCCTCCCCCTCCTCACTGCCCGGCAGTCGCTGCCTTCCCTGACCACCCTTCAAAACCCTAGACCAGGCATTCTGGGCTTGACGCCTCCCTGAGGGGTCGTGCTGGGCACTGGGCTGTGGAGCAGCGCCCCTGGCCTCCACCTGCTAGCAGCCAGGAGCACCTCTCTTCCCCCAGTGGTGACAGCCTTTGGCACGGTTCCTGGGGAACCGCCCCCGGGTGAGAGCCTCTGTCCCGTCCCTCTTCCGCGGGTCCTGAGCTCCCTGGGATGGGGACGGTGGTCTTGCACACTGCAGGGCCCAGTGTCCACCCTGCGCCCGGGAGCACCGCACGGCAGCCTCCCCATAGCCACTTGCACAAGGTCACGGCCGGTGGAGGGGCAGTGCTGGACCCCCAGGAACTCAGGAGCCGAGAGCAGAGCCGGGCTGGGGGCGGGGGGTGCAGCTGCCCGCTCCCGGAGGAGCTGGGGGCCCCGCCGAACGAGACAAGCCTGGGCCAGGCCCACATACCTGGGACAGGAATTTGGATCCCATCACTCTCCACCTTGGCTTTTGAGGCCAAGCACACCTTTGCCTCTGGGCGTGCCTCGGCAGGGGCTGGTGGCGGGGCTGGGCCCAGAGAGCCCGCCCTGTCAGCGCCTGGGGCTGGGGACTGGGCCACCTCCCTGTCCAGTCCCTCTCGGGCCCACAGTGGGCGTCACTGGGGTGCAAACCTGCAGGTGCCACGCCTAAGACCCCAGCATGCACCCCCTTCTCTAGCACAGAGGCCGTCCCGGCTGCGTTTACCTCACCCCTCTGCCCCGCCTCGCCCCAGCTCTGTGACTCTGGGTGGGGGGGCGACTTCCTCTCCCTTGGCCTCTGTTTCCCGCTCTGTAAAATGGGCTCACAGCCGTACCTCCTCTCAGGGCCGCCACAGGACCCTGCGGGGCCCTGACGGGCGCTAGGCCAGTGGTCGGGACGCTGCCCAGGAGGTGGCGTCTCTCAGGCCGCGGTGCACAGGCGGGAGCGGCGAGCCTGCGGTGGAAATGCCAGGTGGTGAGCTCCCTGCTCACGGCCGTCTGGCCGGGCACTGGGGACGCCACTGCTGGGGGGCCCGCTGCCGGCGGCTGTTTGCCAACTCGCACACGCTGCCCGTTCCTCCAAGGGCAGGACGAGCTGGGGCCCAGGAGCGGCTGCAGGGTCACCCCCCAGACAGGCAGGCGGGCAGGCAGGGAGCCCCCGACCCGTGTCCAGCGGTGGGGGGCAGCAGCAAAACAGTGGGTGCAAGCGTGCCCCATGTCCCCTCGAGTCTAAGCCCAGCCCAGGTGTGGTGCGGTGCCAGCTTCACTCCCCTCGCCCTCCTTACCAGGCTCCTAGCCACCCCCGTGGAACCCCGGCCTCCGCCCTTGCAGTTGGGAGAACGGCCTCACCTCCTGCTCCGTAAATGGAGGCTCAGGAGGGAGAAGGGCCAGGTGTAGGGGCACAGCCCTGGAGTACAGGCCCTTCCCAGGTCCCCGCCATAACTACTGTGCTCCCCACCCTGGAGATGGGGTGCCTGCGACGGGACTCGGTCTGTGCCCAGGGTCCGAAGTCAGCGTGGGCTCAGACCCTGGCCTCTGCCCCGGTGGGCTTCGCTACCTGTGCTTGGCAGCGTTCTCCCACGGAATCTGAAACTCCCCCCATCTGGCTGGAACATGCCCGCCTTCCGCCAGCCCGGCAAACCCTCCGTGTGCGCGGCGGCGAGCCAGCTGGACGCTGTGTGTGTGCTTGGACGGAAGTGCCTCCTTTCCTGTCACCTGGCCCAGTCCTCTGTAGCCAGCCCACGGGAGGGGTGCGGCCAGAAGACGGATGGCCTGAGGCGTCTCCGGGCTCAGTGTCCCCCTGCTGGAGGCTGCCCCTCGTCAGCTGGCCCTCCCGAGTGCCTCCAGCTACACCCTGGGAAGGGGCCTGCAGGAACCTCCTGGGAGTCAGGTGGGGAAGGGGACTGGCCCCAGCACTGCATGGTCATCAGGAAGCTCTGCCCACCTAGGTGCACACGGGTGCAAACATCCAGGGGGGGAGCACTCAGGATCTGTATTTGTACTTTTTATCACATGTGGGTTGCATCTCAATAAAGAAAATCTAAAAGTAAAATAAACAGTAAAATGACAAAATAAAATATCTGAAATAAAGTGAAATAAACTGACATATAAGTAAAAGATAGTGAAATAATAAAATAAAATGACAAAATGAGATCATAAAATAAGGTAAAATCAAGTGAAATGGGGTGCTGGCCCAGCCCTCCCAGGCTCCCCGAGGCACTGATGGTCTGAGTAATGATGCCGGAGGCCCTAAGCCCTGGGGCAGTAATGTTGAGCCGTATGGTGGGGCTGCATGCCCACCATGACCTCCTTTGACCCTCATCGAGATTGGGGAGGGCCAGTGACTGCCCGTGTCTGAGATCAGAGGACAGTCCGGAGTCAGGCTGGGAGGCTGTGGCGACAGGACCCGGTTGGTGGCGGCCCCGGGGAAGGGAGCCAGGCCTTCTTTCAAGAGAATGAAGGGCAGGCTAGAGGGCCTGGTGGTGCAACTCCTGGCCAGGTCTGGTCAGCCCTGACCTGCCGCTCACCCTGGCCCCCCGCCCCAGGTCCGGAAGGAGGGTTTCCTGGTTTGGGGCTGGTTCCCTTCCACACACAATGCATTTCACCCTGGCCTGGCTCCGCCTGACCCAGAAACAGCTACTGTGGGAGGAGGAGGCAGAGGGTCCCCTGGAAGGCGGCATTCCCCCACATCTCAGGGCCTCATTTACCTGTGTCTGAAGTGGGCCTGCAGGGTGTGCTGGGGAATGGGCAGGGGCTGCTACACACAGACACCAACCGAATGCAGCCGGCCACCATTGCCTGCCTGGGCGGCCTAAATGCAGACCCGTATGAGATTGGGGTGGTTTCAGTGCAGCTTCCTGTCACCAGCTCAGGACACAAATCTAGCCATATGACCTGGAGCCACAATGCAACAATAATGATGATGATGGTGATGGTGGTGGAGATGGTGATGGTGAAGGTGGTGATGGTGATGATGGTGATGATGATGGTGGTAATGATGATGGTGGTGGTGATGATGATGGTGATGATGATGATGAC
>NC_058412.1:136884267-136903921 GCF_002201575.2 Neomonachus schauinslandi
TGATGGTGGTGATGGTGGTGAAGCTGGTGAAGGTGGTGATGATGATGGTGGTGATGGTGGTGAATGCTGGCATGCTGAGGACTTCCTGAGTGCCACACTCACTCTGAGCACTGCATGTTAGTCCGCTGAACGCACACAATCCCAGCCCTGTGGGGTGCCTCTACCACTGCCCCCACTTTACAGCCAGGAGAAGGCAACTAAGTGATTTATCCAAGGTCACACAGTTAAGAGGCAGAGAAAGTACAAGCTCAGCTCATGATCCTGATGTGGTATCGATGGTCAAGGTTATCTAAGTACTTGGGAGGGTAGAGAGGGTGCAGGATCAGGCATATATTCTTGAGTAGACAAGGGTGCACTCGGGAACCCTGACTGGCACCTCCCTGCAAAACAGCTGCTAGAGCTCCTGGGGGTTGCCCCGGGATCTACAAAAAAGGGCTCAGCCTGACAGCGTCTCAGGTACCAGGTCCTCCTGTCCCCGACTCCCTTTGTCCTCCCTGGCCTCTGGCCCTTCCCCAATCTGGAGACCCCACAGGGAGCTCAGTAAACAATTTACCCCATGGGCGAGGGGCCAGGGCTCTGAGGGAGGTGGCTCAGCCCCCTTCAGCCAGCAGGGAAGTGGGCTGGGAGCAGACAGCTGAACCTCTCTTCTAGGGCCTCTCCCGCAGCAGCAGGCAGTGCCAGGCACAGCTCTTGGACACCCCACAGCGGTTGCTGGGGACAGCGCAGGTGCCAAGGGCCATCCCTAACCAAGGCTCTTGATGTCTGCAGCCACTCCTCCCCTCCAGGTGGCAGGGTCCCTACTGATGAGAGGCCTACCTGGCTCCCTTCAGGGACCACTTACTCCACGGGGGGACTGGGGACTTCAGACAGCAGGGTTTCTTAAGAGAAGGGCTCATCCAGATGTCATGGGCCATAGGGTGGGGGGCACAGAATTTCCCCTTGAAGAACTTGGCCTTGGGACTCTGCCCTAGAGGAAAGGACTGTGTACCCCATTTGTGTCCTATGTCTCACATTTTTTTCTTATTGTGGGTGTTTTTTTTTAAACATTTAATTTTTTTAATTTATTTGACAGAGATTGGGAGCACAAGCAGGGGGAGCGGCAGGCGGAGGGAAAAGCAGGTTCCCAACCGAGCAGGGAGGCCGATGCGGGGCTCAATTCCAGGACCCTGGGATCGTGACCTGAGCCGAAGGCAGTTGCTTAACGACTGAGCCACCCAGGCGCCCCATTTTGTTGTGTTAAAATACACATAACATGGAGCGACTGGCTGCCTCAGTTGGATTGTGTCTCTTGACCTCGGGGCTGTGGGTTTGAGTCCCATGTTGGGTGCAGAGATTACTTAAAAATAAAATCTTTAAGGGGCGTCTGGGTGGCTCAGTTGGTTAAGTGTCTGCCTTCGGCTCAGGTCATGATCCCAGGGTCCTGGGATTGAGTCCCGCGTCGGGCTCCCTGCTCAGCGGGAAGCCTGCTTCTCCCTCTCCCACTCCCCCTGCTTGTGTTCCCTCTCTCGCTGTCTCTATCAAATAAATAAAATCTTTAAAAAAATAAAATCTTTAAAATAAACACACCTAATGAAAAACCTACTATATTAACAATTCAAGTGTACAGTTCAATGGTATTAAATGTTAGTAACGAACTACCATCACCACCATCCATCTCCAGAACTCATTTTGCAAAACTGAAACTCTGTCCCCATTAAACACTAACTCCCTGTTCCCCTTCCCCAGACACTGGCACCCACCATTCTACTATCTGATTTTGATGACTCTGAAGTACCTTATAAAAGTGTAATTGAGCAGTATTTGTCTTTTTGTGATTGGTGTTATTTCACTCAGCATAATGTCCTCAAGATTCAACTATATGCATGTGTCAGAATTTTCTTCCTTTTTAAGGTTGAATAATGCTCCCTTGTACCTGCAGACCACATTTTGTTCATCTGTTCATCCACCAATGGGCTTATGGGTTGCTTCTGCCTTTCGGCTATCGTGAATAACGCTGCTATAAACGGGTGGACAAATATCCCTTCCGAGATCTTGCTTTCAATTCTTCTGTGTATACACTCACAAGTGGACCTGCTGATCATTTGGTAATTCTTTTTGAGGAACCACTATAGTACCCACCACAACGGCTGCACATGTTCTATTTCTACTAACAATGTGCAAGGGTTCCGATTTCTCCACATCCATGCCAACATTTTTTTTTTTAAAGATTTTATTTATTTATTTGAGAGAATGAGAGAGAGAGAGCACATGAGAGGGGGGAGGGTCAGAGGGAGAAGCAGACTCCCTGCCGAGCAGGGAGCCCGATGCGGGACTCGATCCGGGGACTCCAGGATCATGACCTGAGCCGAAGGCAGTCGCTCAACCAACTGAGCCACCCAGGCGCCCAACATTTTTGTTTTTATAGTTGCCCTCCTAATGGATGTGAAGTGGTATCTCATCATAGTTTCGATTTGCATGTCCCTCATTAGTGATGTTGAGCAATTTTAAATGTGCTTATTGGCCATTTGTGCATCTTCTTTGGATAAATGTCTACTGTAGTCCTTTGCCTACTTTTGAATTGGGTTGTTTGCTTTTCTGTTTAGTTCTCGTTCTCTATTCTGGATATTGATTCCGTATCAGATGTATAATTTGCAGTATTTTCTCTCATTCTGTGGGTTGCCTTTTTACTCTGTAGATCATGTCTTTTGATGCACAAATTTTAAAAATTTTCATGAGGTGCAATCTGTCTTTTGTCCATGCCGTTGGTCTCATATCAAAATCATCAAGTCCAATGTCATGAAGCTTGTGCCCTATGTTTTCTTCTAAGAGTTGTATAGTTTTAGGTCCTTGACCCACTTTAATTTTATATAAGGTGTAAGGTAAGGGCCCAGCTTCATTCTTTTGCATGTGGATGTCCCGTTTTCCCGTTTCACCGTTTGTTGAAAAGATCTTTGCCCCAGCGTGGTCTTGGCAGCCTGGTAGACTATCATTTGACCACGTATGTGGTTTATTTCTGGGCTCTCTATTCTGCAGAATGCTCAAGGAAGACCCTCCGCAGACCTCTCTGTCTCCTTTCTGGCGCTCTAGCTGGTCGGTCTCCTGCCTTCCAGCTACAGAATCTTTTGACGACCAGCCCAAGCTGTGTTAACCCACATGCAGACAGACAGGCCGGCTGTGTGGATGCCCAACCACAAACGGGTCACGTCTGTACATGTGTCAGGGGGCCTGGAGAGAGCACATACCTCTCAGGGCTTGCAGGCACACTGAGTGACCTTCCAGAAGGGGCTGGCCTCAGTGGCCACACTCCTGACGCCCACCTGCTGGAGCTTAGCGGCAGCAGCAGCAGACACCCGGCTTACAAGAGAAGGTTTCCAGGCACGTGCGGACTTGCAGCCTCAGCCCCAGCTAGGCCCAGAAGGTAAACTCTCCCATAGCCAGAATGAAGCTGGCGAACGGTGCGCGCGGCCAGGCTGACTCGACTGTGCTCTGTCGGCCTGCTGTGCGGAGTGCCGCAGTGCGCAGAGCCCTTAACCGTGCGCCCGGACACAGACCTGGCTCAGGGAGGTGGTGTGGGAGCCCCGACGGAGACGGAGGGCGTGCCGGGCAAAGGGACGATCCTCCTCCCGAGGCTCAGCCTCAGGCAGCCCCTGCGGGGAGGCAGGACAGACTGGTCGGAGAGATGAAGTCCGAAGCCGAGGTGGGAGCTGAGGAGCTGCCGAGCTCACCCCCAGGCCTGTGGGGCACGGGCCCGCCCGGCTCAGCGCTGCCCGGGACCCACCCCCAGCCTTGACAGCGCCCCCTCCCCGCTCTGCTCGGCCCTCGGTTTCCGGAGGGCTGGCGCCCACACGCGAGGGCGGCGTCCCCCCTCCGCAGGGGACCCCAGCCCGAGCCCGGCTTCCCTCCGCCGCCCGCCCGCGGCTTCCTCGGGCTCGGATCAACTACACGCCCTGCTGCGTCCATCCGCACCTGGTCCTCGGCCACTTGCACGGGGCAAGTCCCAGGAGGGCTGTACACAGCCCGCGTCGCCGCTCTTCCGAAGCCGGGGCCCGGGCCCTGCCACCAGCCCCACCCGTCCGCCCTCGCGAGTCAGCGCCCGGCTGCAACCCACCCTGCGCCGCGCAACACGCGGAGGCCCCGCCCCCGTCCGCCGGAAGCGGAAGTGCATCCGAACCGGCCGGCTGCGCGCGGCGCGCCGGGACCCGGAAGCACTTCCCGAGGCCCCGCCCCGCTCGCCAATACCGCTGCCGGGGGACGCAGCGCTTCCTTTCTGCGCTCGAGCTCGTGGTGGTGGCAGCAGGTGGGCCGTGCGGCCGGGCGGGGGCGCCGGGCGGGGCTCCGGGGCGGGGGTCGGAGACCGGGGCCGCGGCGGGCGGGGGAGGGGACACGGCCCGGCCTCACGGCGCTGCGGGGTCTCGCAGGCGCGCCCTCGGCATGCAGAACGACGCCGGCGAGTTCGTGGACCTGTACGTGCCGCGGAAATGGTGAGCGACCTCCGCCCCCACTCCCGCCCCCTCGACCCCCCACTCCCGCCCGCTCACTGCGCCCCCCCTGCAGCTCCGCCAGCAACCGCATCATCGGCGCCAAGGACCACGCGTCCATCCAGATGAACGTGGCCGAGGTGAGCCGGGCGGCGGAGGGCCGGTCCCGCCGGGGAGGGAGTTCCCAGGGCGGCCTGCGGGGTCGGTCATCCCCGGGGCCCAGGTTAGAGCGAGAGGTGCCTGGCGGTCTCTGTGACGCGCGTGGACGATTCGCAGGTTGATAAGGTGACGGGCAGGTTCAACGGCCAGTTCAAAACCTACGCTATCTGTGGGGCCATTCGCAGGATGGTGAGTGTGCCCCTGCTGCACTTCCCGGGCGCGCTGTGGGCCGGGGAGGGGGACGTGCCGGCTGCCCGCCCCTTCCTGGGGTGCGTTGGGGAGGGGGCGAGGGGCCGGGGAAGGACCACCGTGACAGAGCACTCAGACGGGCCTTGACCTTGGTTGGCGCTTGCGGGTCGGCAGGGGCGGCCTGGCCTCCAGAGCCCCCCGCAGTCAGGTGTGAGGCCGGGAGACTGGGCTAGTCTGCGCTCCGGCTCGGGGGAGCAGGGCAGATGGCCTACCGTGCTTTTTTCCAGGGTGAGTCCGATGACTCCATCCTCCGACTGGCCAAGGCCGATGGCATCGTGTCCAAGTAAGACGGCCTGCGTTTGGGCACAGAGGTCCTGGACCTTTCCAGAAATAAGGTTTAACATTGTCCTTATTTTTGTCCTAGGAACTTCTGACTGGAGATCACGGATGTGGGATGTTTGTCATAAATAAATAGTAAAACCCATCTGTGTCGGTTTGGTCTATGACTGGGTGCGTTCTTCTGGGTGTCAGAGGGTCAGGGCTGTGCGTGTTGGACAAGGAGGGGCCGCTCAGCCGAAAGGAGGCGCCGCTCAGCCGAAAGGAGGCAACCAACCTACAGAGTACATTGCAAAACCACGTTTTACTTCGAACCACAAATACATTACCATTTGCAAACAAATCACCACATGTGACTGGACAATGAGGTCAGATAGTCGTGTAGCGCACTTTTCAGTCGACAGCTGCTACCAAGTGCCGAGAGCCGTGTTAGGCCCTCAGACAGGTCTCACAACGTCTGGGCTTGTTCCAGAGAATGAGGGGTTCAGGCTGAAGTTTGGCTTCAATACTGGCTTTGCTGCGGTGACAGCTGAACACCACACAAGAGCAGCTTTCTGCACGGATGACACGAGGACACACCAAGGGAGAAGCTATGGGTTGTATGTGAATACGTGAACTCCGGTCGTCTCAGCTGTTCTAAGGTCTGCACGGAAATGCCAAGGACACGTGCCCTTTTCTGAGGTGAAGCTGTGGACCGGGATGTACACTTGGGGTCGGTCCCTTGCAGTACTTGTAACCTAAAAATATCCTTGAGACACGGGGTGGGACAGGTTGCTATCCAGAAGGAAACTTCCACCTTCACCTTGGGTACGTGTGGTTTAAGGGGCCACGTTGGAGAGGACAGGGCGGTATTCCACAATAAATAAGCTTGGAATATGGACTTGGGCTTTGACCTCCATGCTGCAGTCTCCCCTCACCCCAGGAAGGAATGGCTGGCCTTGGGCAGACACAGATGCTGGGGTCTGGGTGGAGTTGCTGGTGCCTGAGTGCTTGTGATGAGAACTGGGGTCTCCTTTTTGCAGAAGCACCGGTCCACACACGAGTACAGGCAGGGCTGTAGCCGGGGCCCTGTGACAGGTTCATAGGACAACAGTAGGGAAGCAGCTAAATGGCCCGGCCAACATGGTCATTTTTGACAGCAGCTGACCCAAGGGGAGAAACTCCTCAGTTCTTCAGTGTTTGGTGGGGCAGCACGCTGGAGAACCAGGTCACAGAGCGTGCGGAACGGACACGCAGACCTGGGAAAGCAGAACAGGGGCCCTGTTGGCACGTGGGGCACAGGCGACGGCCACTATCCCTTGGGCTCCTTTCACAACAGCGGGGACTGCTGCTCCCTCCTGCCTGGGAAGAAACTGTGAGCACCGACCCCTTTAGGGAGGTGGTGCCATGGGGTGCAGGGCCGTGGAGGAGCCTGTGTCCTGCCTGCTTGAGGATCAAGTGTGGTTTCAAGTCAACTTCAACAGATCTCATGTAACCAGTTTTTGTTCCCTTAAAAAGACCCATAGAACCAAATCCCAAGTAACAATAAATAACGCTGTTTTTCTCCATTACAATATTGCTTAGGAAGATAAAGAGCCAAGAGCAAGCAATCCAGACATCCTGAAAGTCCAGAGTGTCGCAGGTGAGCAGGGTTTCCCGGTGAGAGGTGAGGGGCGGGTCCCCCAGGGGCGGACCAGTGTCTGCGCCGAGGCCCGCCAGGCTGTGCGACACTTGGGCACCAGATTTCACAGTGACAGGATGCTCGGAAGAGTAACGAATGAGATAAACCGGAGTCTGCTCTGGTTGACTTAACCTAACGCCAGAGCTCTGCCTGTGAACACAGGGGAGCCAGATGGGCATCCCCAGGGGGGGCGCTGCTGGGCTGGGAGCGAGCCAAGCCGTGGGGGTGCAGTGCCGCGTCTCCACATCCGAAAACCTGTAATAGCCAAGACTAATGCTTCGTTACGTTAACTTCAGCAATTTCAGTGTCAGGTATGGTCTGGAAACCCAGATCTTCACTGAGATGCTCGCGCAGCAGCTGTGGTTTGCGGAAGACGCAAGGGAGAGGGACGCTGCAGAGCTGGGATGACTGCACGAGGTAAGCCAGGGTCCCCATGCAGCCTGCTCTCAGGCACATGGAAAAGAACACAAAACCTCCCACCTCGTTCCTGTGAAAATGCAAGCAGGCTCTCAGGAATACCATGGGCATGGTGTGCTTTGGAACGAAAGCAGTGTCCCTCCAAGGACGCAAGGGTGTGCAGACAGGGTTGTCGGTCACAGAGGGCAGGTGGGTCCCCGCCAGGTGGGTGCTGAAGTGGGGACCTGTGGGCGTGCCCTGCAGTGCCTGAGAACACCTCCCCGGCCCGCGTGTGAGTGCCTGCACCAGGGCTGTCTCGGCAGCGGAGGCCAGCCTCCCAGCATGCGGAGGCCGGCCTCGGCTAGAACTGCTGCGTGAGGCGTCGGTAATGAGGTAACACCTGGCTCTCGGGAAGGTAGAGCGCGAGTTCCAAGGCCACCAGCACCGTGAACTCGAACCCAATTAGATCCCGTCTGTTGAATCGAAACCTTTCTTCTAGCTTCTGCGTTGAAAAAGCGAGGAGATTATGCGGGGCCCGGGCCCCGTCTCCCACCCAGGGCAGCGGGTTGGGGTGTGGGTGCAGGCCGGCTCCAGGTTCCCCACAGGCTCCCCGCAGGTGGCCAGGCCTTGTTGGGGGGTGGGGGGGCTGCAGGCCAGGCTGGGGCGGGACAGGCACACTCACGTCGATGAGCTGCTTCACTTCACTCCTGCGGAGGTCGCTGCTGATCTTGGCAGCGAGCAGCACGCACGCCCCGGCGCACAGCTTGCGGTTTTGCTTGTTGAGTTTGCCCTGCAGGACGAGCTTCTCAAAGTACACGTAGGCCATGGACACCGTCACGGGCTCCAGGCTGCACTCCTCAGAAAGGTTCCGCATCTCCCGCTTTAAACTGCAGGTTACACGGAGGCCCAGTGCTCAGGGGCCGAGGAAGTGGCCACCCTCTTCCTGCCCCAGGAGGGCCCTTTGGGCTGTTGAAAAAGCCCCATTCCCTGCGGGTGGGCCTGGCGCAGCACTCAGCCCGCAGCGTGGAGGGCAAGCCGGCTGATGTTGGCCCGTGGCAGCCCCCCCCGCCGCCCCGCAGCTGTACTGGCCGGCCCACACTGTCCTCCAGAGAACACCACAGAGGACACAGTCCCTGCTGTCCTGTGGCAGTGAGGAGGACAATGCGGGGAGAAAACCGCCTGTGGAAAGGCCCCGTGGTGTAGACACGCTAAAGCAGCGTCTAGACCTTCAGTGAAGCCCCTGCGGGTGCTGCTGGGGAGGGGTCGGTGGGACGCAGTGGGGCCAGATGGACCCAGGGCAGGGCAGTCTGCCACTTACTCGCCGTGAGGTCTTGGGCAAGCCTCCTCGGCCCTCGATCCCATTGATCACGGGGGGTCAGTGCCCGTCTCCCGTGCTGTCCTGGGATGGCTAGGGGGTGTGGGTATGAGAGGCAGCGAGGTGGCCTGGCCCGCGGAGGTGGTAGGTAGGGGGCTAGGGAGCTGCTGATCTTGGCCTGGGCAGACGGCAGGGGGGGGGTCTGGGTGGGGCACATCTGTATTTGTCAAGCTCAGGGACCTACCAGAAACGGGGGAGGAGAGGAACAGCCCCATCGGGCGGTGGGGCCCAGAGACCTTGCCTCAGCCCCCCTTACCTCCGGATCTTGCTCAGTGTCAGTTTGATGTGCGGGAACTTCTCTCGGAAAGTCTCGTTCATGTCCTTCTTGAGGTCAGAGGGCTTCACATACTCTATCACCGTGGTCTGCAGGAGAGAAGGCAGCAGGGTAGGGAGCTGGCCCTGCACAGGCCTGGGGGCCCACCCGCCCCAGCCCGTGCGTGGGCTGATCTCATGCTGGCCGGGGACTGCAACGTGAATGTGTGGCGGCTTCAGGCACCGGCGCTGCCGAGGACAAGCCTCCGGACAGAGGGGCAGAGTGGGCAGCCCCGGGCCGCCAGGGCGTGGGCTGAGGGCAATGGTGACCCCAGGGCGGTGTGGTCAGCACAGCCCTCCGGCCTACTGTGCACCCCCTCCTGCTCCTGTCCCGAGGTGCTGCTGGTGTCCAGGGGGTGGGGGGCACATCAGCCCTGCCCTGGCGGCTTGCCCTCGGCCTGCCCCCAGATACCCAGAGGCGTGCGGACTGGGCACGTGGTGATGCTCACCGTACCATGTAAGAGGCGAAGATGAGGACCCGCTTGTGCTTGCCGCAGGGCCACTGTGGGTCGTCCAGGAGGTTGGGGTTATACTCCAGCGCATCCCCTGCGTCACTCCCTGCATGCAGAGGGCAGCCCTGACCCACCACGAGCCCCCAGCTCTGGCCAACCAGCTTCTGCCAACCCAAGCCTCAGCTGGAACCCTGGTCTAGTGCCGGGGGGGGCCATGCTGCTGGGGTCTGGGGTCTGGGAGGGGCTGCAGGCCGTGGTTCCCAGTCCCTGAGGGCTGGGTGGAAGGAAGGCTGTCCTGACGAGGAGGGGCCCCCTGCCCCCCCGCCTCCATGCCAATGCCTGGTTGGGTGAAGCCTAGGCTGTCTGCTCTCATGGGAGTCCCTTCTCCTGACCCGGCCCCTGAGCCTGGCGCCCTGTCTGGACTGGGGACTGTGGGCTGGAATGGGTCTCTGGTCGGCCACATGCTGTCCCTTGCCCAGCTGGTGTGGCTGCCTGCCCTGCACCCAGTTAGGGCATGTGAGGCTACCTAGCTCCGTGCCGGCTGGCGCTGACTTGGCCGGGGCTGGTTTGTATCTTGAGCCTGGCAGAGCGCGGGGGACGCTGGGCCGGGGCTGGGGCGGCAGGCCGTGGCTGTCCGTCTTGTGTGTGACCAGGGCATTGGTAGGGTACAGGAACTTGGCATAAGACACCACCTGGAGAGGCAAGGGTGTCAGGGCTCAGTCCCTATTGCCCCTGGGCCCATGGCCCCGTCCTGAGACCAGAGGGAGGGCAAGCTGTGCCTTACGCCTTCCTGCTGCAGGAGGGCCCCGCACAAACGCCACCCTTACGTGGACAGGGAAGGACCTACTGAGAGCTAACGCTCCCAGGCAGCCCCGCGCTGGATGCTGCTCACCTGGGGTTAGCGTCCTCAGCAACAAGAATGTTCCAGAATGCCACCCTTGCCCTCCTGTGTGGGGTCTGCCGCACAGGGACCTCCTCCCCGCCTCTGACTGACAGCAGAGGTGGCACCGGACACCCTCCCGACGCAGGTCATTTTTTGTCACTTGGCCCCCGAGTGAGGCGACGGGGCCTGTGCTTACGGGGCTGTGGGGCTTCCTCCCACCCACACCGGGTGTTTTGTAAGATCCAGGGGGAAACGCAGCTCCATGTGTTCACTGCCTTGGTGAGCGCAAGCTCTGTGCCCGCCCACCCGCCCCGACCGTGGACGGCACCCACACTTGCCTTCCCATCTGCTCCCAGCTCGACGCCTTCCAACTCAAAGACCATCTCAGAAGACACGGAGACGCCACCGGAGGGGTGCCTCTGCTTCTGGCTGTCCACCCTGAGGTCACTGCAATGCACAGGATGGGGGACAGCTGCCTTCCTCTGCCCCTGGAGGAGGCCCAGTCCCGCCGCTCCGCGGGCCCAGCACTTCCTGTTCCAACACTCTGGAGGTTGGCAGTAACGGGGCAGCACTGACCTCTACCTGAGGCCACCCCCTTGGCCAGCGTGGCCCAGGCCCATCCCCCGTGAAGGGTTCCCTGTTGCCAGGCCCCCTGGTGCCGCCCCCACCCTGACGGCCGTGTCCTTCTTCCCGGAGTTCTGTGTGGGACGCATTTGCCTGGACTGCTCACGAGGACGCAGGGCAGCATCCCCATGAGGCGCGTCCCAGGCATCTGCACTTAAGCAGCTCAAACAAAGTAACGGTGCAGACACACCCTGCTAGAGAACCAGGACCCAAAAGGCCTTCAGAGCTCCTGAGGAGCTTCGGCAGAGCCGATCCCCTGAGCTCGGTGCCTCCCCGGGCCGCTCACCTGACCCGCAGGCCTTCTCCATAGGGCAGCACTGAGAAGGCCGCACACAAGGACCGCCTGGCGCAGATGAGCACGATCCTGGGGGGAGGTGTTGGTCAGAGGAGGTGGCGGGCGTTTCTGGGACAGAATTCCTTCCCCCCTAGACTTGGGTGACACAGGCTGCTGGCTGGGACTACTGGGTCCCCGGGCTCACTGAAGCCAGCCCAGCGCTCAGGCCTGCGCCTCAGCACCAGCACGAGCCCGTCACGCTGAGGGTCACGCTGTGGGGGCGGGGTCTGGGCCGCTGCTAGAACAGAGCTCCCCTACCAGGGCCGCTGGGTGGAGGCTCGGCAGCATGGCCTCCAGCAGGAAGGGCAATGGGCTCAGATGCCTCAGGGCTGGCAGGGCGGGCCGTGAGGGTGGGTGATGGGAACCCCTGGGGCCCCCATGCAGCGCCTACAGACACAGAAGCTCCGAGGGCCACTGCACCAGGCCTGTACCCGTTTGGGGCCCCTGCATCCTGGCTTTTAGCTCAACCACCCCCTGTGCTTCCCAAACAAACCAGGCCCTTCTCTCTTGGCCACATTCCATTGCCACGCCTGCTCTGTGTCCCTTCACCTGGGCTACCAGCGAGGAGGACAGGATAGGACCCAAGCCCTCACTAGGTGCGAGGCGGACACGGTGGGCAGCTCCAGGGCTATAGGCAGGGGCCCAGGATCGGATGGCAGCCCTGCCTCTGGGCGGCCACGTGCTTGCTGTGGCACGTGGTACCTGCTGTTCCTTGTATCATACTGCCTCATGTTCTTGATGAAGTGAGTCTTCTTCAGGCCTTTGTGTCTTGGGGATCCGGATATGTGTTTGGTTCTACAAGGTAAAAACCAGGTCACTCTTCCCTCCCTCGAGACCCCCTCTGGCCCCGGGTCTCAGAGACACTTACCTTTGAACTGAGGCACATCCCACAGCATCTTCCAGGAACTCGAGAGAGCAGCGCTGGGAGGCGACTCGCCTTCTGTAAGAAGACAGAGCAGGGCCTCAGCTAACAGACCTGGGAAGGGGCTACTCTCGGACCCAGAGACGTGCTCTCAGTCTTCTCCCTGCCGAAGGGGCAGCCCACAGCCACCGACCGGGTCAGGAGCCTGTCTGGGGTGAGGTCTGAGCCTTGGGGAGGGCCACCCAAGGACCAGAGTTTGCCAGAAGAATCCAAGCTGGACCAGCACCCTGGTCCGCTGCCCATGGCCTCCTAAAGCTCAGCCTACACATCCCAGGCGTCCTCTCTGGCCCAGGATTGGCAGGGTGGGTCGTGCTTACCCACAGCAGGCTGAAGGCAATGAGGCGCTGCAGGAAGGCCTTCCAAGGTTGGAGGAGCTGCTCCTGGAGAGCTCATAACCTCCTACCCCGTGTCAGGGGAGCTTCTCACGCCTGAAGGCTCAGAAACCCTGCGTGTCTGCACCCTCAGTTCGAGATCACAAACCCCGGTTACTGGCACCCAGGCCACCACTGTGGTCACCTGTCAACCTCCTAGTCCTCGTGGGGCAGACATGCACATCTCACCAGTAAGGGCCACTTATGACAAAGCTGTGCAGATGGGGCCCAAGTCCCCACACCTTCCCAATGAGAGGGAGGCTCCCAGAGGCCAAGGCTGCGTGGTCCACAAAACAAGGCGACATGGGCGCTGCACTCAGCCCAGGCCGGCAGGTGCCAGGTGCCCTGTGCGTCTAGAGTGTGAACTGAGTCCGGGCTCCTGGGGAGGGGTCGGGGGGACACATGTGGCCGAGGAGGCCACTCCTGGGAGCTACAGCCTGCCCAGAAGCAACTCTGTCCTTCCGCAGGACCCCTGGCTGACAGATGAGGCCCAGTGTGGTCAGGCCACCTCACCAGGTGGAGTGAGCCTAGAATCCACGTGGCCACTGTCGTGTGCTAGGGGCCCAGCCACCACCTCCTGCCACGGAGTCACTGCCTATGGGAGCGTAGAGCAGCTGGGCACCTGCCCCAGGTCACACAACCAGGGCAGTCCTGGGGGACTCCAAGGCTGTCAGCCACAGCCCAGGCTCCACGTAAGTCTTTAAAATGACAGAGGCAGCAGAAACTCGTTGAAAAGAAACCAGAATCGAACACGGCACAACCTCTAGTGAAATGCTGGGTGTCCCCCACTGCGGCCCCACCTCCGGAGAGGGGCGGTGCCTGGTGGTGGTGGGGGAGGGCACCCGCCTGCCGGATGAGAGTGCTTGAGGGTGCTGTGAGTGCGAGAGTCAATCAGATAGGGGAGCCCAGGCCGGAGCCCCGGTCTGAGGACCGGCCGGGGGGGGGGGCGGGGGGAATGGGCCCAGGGGCCTCTGCAGGCGGGTGTGCAGCTGGTCAAGGGACAGCAGGAGGGGCATGTCCAGTGGACACCCAGCGTCCTAAGAAGCCTGGGGGGCGGGGGCGGGTGAGTAGGTGGACGGGCAGGACCCGTGCCGAGAAAAGCCGCTGACTTGGGTAGAGCCCGAGCGGTCCTGCAGGGCTGGGCTCAGAGGCCCCGTGCAGCGGCCCCGTGAGGCTTCCTCAGGGCATTTTCCAGGTGGTGCCCCAACAGCTTCCGCACACCTGGGACCTCACCTGCAGGGCCCAGGCCAGCAGCCGTCTCCACAGAGGCCCGGCCCCGCACACAGCCTCTGGCCCGCTGCCCGGCAGGCGAGACATGGGCCTCTGCCGCCTCGCTCTCACCTTCTGTTGATTCTGGGATGATGCCACTCAGCTCACCAGGCTTTAAAATCTGTTCCCAGTTGCTTTTGCAGGTACCTGTGGTTTTCTTCCACTTCTCTCTCCTCCTGAGCATTTTACAGATACTCAGCCCTCATGATAACTGCACACGATGGGCGGTGTTACTACTCTCAGTTCACACGTGGGGAAACTGAGGCACAGAGCGGGCAAGCAAGCTGCCCGAGATCACACAGCTGGTCAGGTGCTACTGGGACCTGCACACCCGTGGGCATTCTGTGCATTTGCCAACAGCAGCAACACTGCCTCTCTACCCCCTGCAGACCCCGGGGCTGGGCTGGCTGGAATTGAGGCCACCCCTCAACCATGCCCTCGGGCGCTCCTCTGCTGAACTTGGCCTGCGTTCCAGGTGTGCTGTTTGGGGTGGCATGAAAAGCCTATGACAATGCTGATCACCGAGCCCTGAGCTCTGATGTGCAGGTCTGCGGGGGCACGTGGGACATGGGAGGCCCAGGCGTGCAGACCTACTGTGTTCTCAGGATCAGGCTGATGTGCAGATGGGGGGGGGGGCGGTACATCCCCGTCTGCAGAGGGCCGAGTGAGGGCACAGTGATGAGCCGGTGGCTGCAGAACATTCTGGAAGTGCAGCGTCTGGGCAGGAGAGAGTGTGGGCTCCCAGGGACCCCAAACTCTTTGGGTGTGGAGGTGACCGCGTGTTGGGCAGCACCTGGTCTGCAGGGTTCTCAGAAAGTGAAGGCGGTAGGGAAGCTGGCAGTCAGAGCCCCGGTCGTGGACGCACGCGACTATCTAGGGGCCGCCCCAGGTGGTCAGGCGGTGCCTACCCTTCCCAGAACGTGGAGCAGCTCAGCCGCTTTCAAAAGGGACTGCTGGCTAGTCAACCTCTGGCAGGTGGCTCCTCTGGAGGAATGTCCAGCCCCTCAGTGAGTCCCAAGGCGAGAGCACCACGCCCTCGCATGTGGCCCCAGCAGGATGGGCTCCGGCCAAGGGTGCCCTGCTCAGCCTCTCTGGAAGCTGCCCCCCAGGAAGGTGTCTGTGTGGCCAGCAGGCATGACAGGACATCCCAGCAGCTGCCTCTGAAACAGTCTCCGCGGGAGGCAAGCCAGCGCGGTCAGCGGGAGGCTGGGCACACTGCACTCACAGCGCGCCTGGATGCACAGCACCCACGGTGGGGACGGAAGCTGGCTGCGGAGAGCTTCTGGGGGACAGCGTGTGCTGCCCCCAGGGCGGGACACACATTTTACACCCCCATTAAAAAACACTGCTAACAAATACGCTACAAAGAACAAGACTTGGGCTCTCTGCTACCTGCCAAGTCGCCCCAGCCCAGGAAGCCTCTCTGCTGAGCCACGGCCAGGGCCAGGGTCCACGGGATGGGGTCTGCTCACCGGCGACTGGCCCGAGGCTGCCTGCGTAGGACTCTCTGGGGAAGAAGGAGCCAAGGGTCGGGTGTGGGAGAGGCACAAGCGGCCACCGTACGGACCACGGGCCTGCTCAGCCTCCGGTTCACTGTCAGAATTGCCGCCCCCCACCCCAGATGTGAAATGCGCCTGCAAACAGGAAGAGAAATCACTACTGGACGGTTTCTATCGCCTGACTAACGCCCTTTACTTTGTCACTGCAGAAATACCCAGCCAAGGAAGGCTCCCACCTGAGGTCTGTTTGAGGGCCGAGAACCACCCAAACAGAGTGAGGGGCCAAGTGAAGGGGTCAGACCAGCTGGTGTGGGCTGCTGACAGGCACTCGTGCCCACGACTTGGGCCCCTCTCCTGCTCCGTGCTCATCTGAGCATGGCACCTGACCTCGCAGATCCTTGTGCATATCTGTCCAAGGAGTGGTGGTCCTGGGCACCCCATCTCACCAAGTCCCTGCCAGGAAAAGCACAAACCCCACATTCCAGCCAACCGCTCCGAGAGGCCTGAAGTTCCCCCGGTGATGGGACCCCAGGTGTGGTCTCTGGGGGCCAAGTCTCAGCAAGGCCTCCGAGCTGCCACGGGATGATGCGCCTCTAGGCTCTAACCTTGGCAACCATCTCCAGCTGTCCTCCAGCAAGAACCCCCCAAATCATAGTTGTAAGCAAATTGCCAGATGCTACACTGAAAATGGTTTAATTTCGACAGGAGCTTGGCAGCTTCGGGAACACGAAGTGGCTCCTGGCCAGCATGGCAGCTGAAACCCCAGGCCCCTTCTTGGAATCATTCCAGTGTGAACCGTCCAGAGCTGCGAGGCTTTCTGCTCCCCACTACCGCAGCAATGTCCCTGGCCTCATGGCAGCACCCCTAGCTCCCCTGTGCCTTGGACACTAATGAGGGCTGTCGTGGGCTGAGCTGTGCCCCCCAAAAAGTTATGTTGAAGTCCTGACCCCTGACATCTGTTACTTTGGCCCTGGTTAGAGACAGGATCTCTGCAGATGTGACCAAGTGAAGAGGGGGCCCTTCGGGTGGGCCCTGATCCAATGACTGGTGTCCTTACACGGAGAGGCCAGGTTCAGACACAGACACACAGGAGAAGCGTCATGAAGACGGAGCAGAGACTGGAGGGATGCCTGGGCCACCCAGAGCTGGGGGGAGGCAAGAAGGCTCCTTCTCTGGGGCTTCCAGAGGGAGCGCAGCCCTGCCCCGCCCCGATCGCAGCCCTGCGTCCCCTAAGACAGCGAGAGGAAGTGAGGCTGCGGTCCGACGCTGCCCAGCTTGCGGGAACCCCCTCGGGTTTTCTAGGAGAGGAGGATGCGGGGCCTGAGAACCTGTTTCTGCCAGCTGGAGGAGCCCAGAAGCCCACCTGCTTGCCTTAAGTGACCGTGGTGTTGAGATGAAAGTAAACACCGTGTTAGAGGTTCTAGGAGGGAGGTTTGGACTCCAGTGACTTGCTCACTGGCTTAGCAGGAAAAGCCACACCGGGCTAAACCCCGAGGGTGAAACACAACTTCCCTGCTGTGGACTGAGTGTGAGCACTCACTGGGTAACCTGCTCGTGACAAGTGTGTGTTCACCTGGCCCTGGCCACGGCCACCCCTCGCTGAGCCCTTGACCTCATCTGACCTCACAGAGCCCCTCAGGTGTGTAGTACAGAAGGCAAAAGCACTTCACAGAGGAGTAAACTGAGGCTCAGGGAGGCTCCTGCCCAAGGTCACAACAGAGCCCCTTCCGGGTGGACCTAGGATGACAGCGCGTCTGTCCCCAGAGCCTGGCTCAAACCACCACACTCATGGTACAGACTTTAGGAGGGGGCCCCACTACCCCCACTCTGGAAATACAACTGATCCTCAGACTGGGCCTGCAGCTAAGAGCCCCTTGGCTTGGCTGGACGCCCCTCACGCACTCTGTAGCGACTCTCTTGGGCAGAGCCCGAGGAGGGACAGTTCTGCGCAGGCAGGTGTGGCCCCGGAGGGCAGGAAGGAGGGAACAGCAGGAGAGGGTTCATGTCCCGGGTGGAGGGACAGAGGGACGGGAGTGGGTGCAGCAGGAAAACCAAAGGGCACCCCGCTCACATCATTTCCCATCCTGCGCCAGCGTCCTCCCCAGCTCCCAGGAACGGGTGGTGCCGGGGCCCCACCAGCCCCTGTGGCCTCACAGGGCTTCTGCTCACAGCTGCTGCATCAGCACCCACGTCCCCCCCCACCCCAAGCCCTTCCCTGGAGCGTGGCTCCAAGGGGCAGGCTGCTGGCTAACCTGGTTTGCAGGGTCTGGCCCACAGCAGGGTTGCCTGTTTGCTGAACAGAGAGCCTAAAATGACACGTGGTCTGCCCAGAATGCACACGCACCCCAAAAGGGGAAGGGGGCAGCCCAGCGTCAGACAGCAGACGGAGAGAGTAGACACAAACTGCTCGCAGGAAGCTCGGGTCTGGCAGCAGGTGAGCCCCCTTCCCTCTGAAGCCCCATGACTCGTCAACGCCACAGAGGGACTCCAGAGGCCCAGCGTGATCTGGGGACCATCCTCCGGGTGGACTCTACGACTTCAAGGAAGAGGGCAAGTAGGCTTCGGGCTCTGGTTTTAAAATGGACTGATTTCCACGGATAAAACAGTTTTTTCTGAACATTAGCCTCCTCTCGGATAAGCAGTCCCGTCTCCCCGGGGATGGCCGGAGTGTGCTGCTGAGCTGCCATGTTTGGGGCCGAATGATCGCTCGGCTCCACTCAGCCCCCTAACCGTCCGTCTCTGCGGCCTCAGCCAGGCCTGCTTGTGGAAGGGTCAGGTCCACGGGCATCCTCCTGGCCTGCCCAGGAGGCAGCCACTTCTCCACAGAGTTGGAAATACTTCCGTCTACAGTGTGACGGTGCCCTCAGTAAGCACTCATCTGTGGGCCACACACGAGAACTCAGAATGTAACGTCAAGAACTGATAACCAAGCCTGCATTCTGGTCTCAACCCCATCATCTTCAGCGCTGTCTGACGGCCAGGGGTGTGAGGCAGCCATGATGACCTCCAGGTGACAAGAGCCGCCTCTGAACCCCAGGGACTCGAGGCCTCGGCCCACATATGCAGGGCAGTGAGCTGTAGGGCTCTGCTCTCGGCCCCTCCCTGCATACCTGCGGGGCCTGCCTCAGGAGGGCCTGCCCTGCAGCTCTGTTCTGCAGACAAAGGCTAAGCAATGCCCTTCCAGAAGGACTGCGATAGCAGCCTGTCCTAGCAGCCTGTCCGGAGTCCCAGGCCCAGGCACCAAATCACTCGTCACGGTGAAGGTGGGCAGTGGGAGGGTAGGGGATAGCCCCAGCGTCTGGAGGAGGGGGCACCCAAAGCTGAGCTCTGCGGGCAGCTGTGGAAGGGTCTCTGGGAGAAGAATGTGGGTGTCTGGCAGTCAGGGGCTTTCTGAGCACAGGCAGACTGGAGGGGCAGGGGTGGTGGCTGCTCTGGGTTGGGCTGAGGGCTTCCTAGACACAGGGAATCAGGGCAGGGAGAGTAAGTGCAAGCTGGGAACAGACAGGGCCAGGGACACTGAGCTCAGAGGGGTTGGGGTTGGGGGACAGCAGTCAGCATGGAGGTAATGGGGTGGACCAGGGACCAGTAAGTTGGGAGGCTGGGAGGTTCGGCCGGGCGCAGGGGCTCGGAAGCCACATGTCACAGGGCAGGGGGACTGGAGGGGTCACTCGGCTTGGAGAGCACAAGGAGACACACAAGGGATGCTTGAGAGTCCCTGAGTCCTGGGACTGACAAAAGCAGGTTGGGGAGGGGCGTGTCCAGGGCTGCCAGGGCTGTGTGTCTGGGGGCTGATAAGGGCGGAGGGAACCCTGAAACTCAGGTTTCAGGGGATTGCCAAGGTTGAAAGGGGCTGACAGAATTAAGGGGACCATGACCCCTGTGTCTGGGGACACGGCCTGAGGACCGCTGACCCCCACATCTTAGACTCATGGGGCCCAGGCAAAACTCTCTTTCTAGTGCTGGCAAAGCCCAGGACACCCCAACCCTGTGTCTGGGGCTCCCAGGGGAGCGGGGCCCCCTTCTGATCCCTAAGTCCTAGGCGACCCTCTGTCATGGGCTCCCAGGGCCCCAGGTGACCCTGATCCCCAAATCCTGTGCAGATAGATGGGGCCCTGGACCACTCCACCCCCATCCCCTGGACCCATGACCCCCAGGTCACTCCGACCCTGTGTGCTGAGCTGTCAGGTCACCCCAGCCCTGCGCGGGTCCGGCCCAGGGTCCCCACTCACCTCTGGCGCTGCATGTCCAGCCCGAGTCCCAGGCCGAGGCCGAGGCTGGCGGGCGCGGGGCCGGACGCCGGGCTGAGCAGGCCCTGGGGCGCCGACGCCCTGCCCGCGGGCCCGGGCAGCCCTGGAAGGCAGGCGGGGGGCGCGGGCGGAGGCGGCGGCGGCGGCGGCGGGGCCCCGCGGGCGGGGG
>NC_058412.1:136904321-136926326 GCF_002201575.2 Neomonachus schauinslandi
ATGCAAATGTATTGCCGTCGCGCTTACCCATTGGCCCGCGCGGTGCCGTGGGCGGGCCGCGGAGTTCCGGGGCGGCTCCCCTGGGTCCTAGAGGCGGTTCTGCCGCGCCCCCGGGGAGCGGGAGACCGGCGCCCGCGGGGCACTCCACCCCACGGGGCCTGGCCGGGGGCCCAGCGGCGGCGCTGGCCCAGGTTCGAATCCCCGCCTCGGAAGCAACGGCTACGGGGCCGCCGGCGCCCGGTTCTCCTTGCGGGGCTGCGGCGTTCATGGTCAGCCTCCGTGCAGCCTGAGTCTTTAGGCTCCAGTGCACGTCTCCTGTGGGGTGTGGGTCAGTGCTAGCGGCTGGGGCGCGGGGTGGGGGGCTGAAGCCGTGCCGCCTGCCCTCTGGGCGGGGCGTTCAGGTTGCAAAGGGCCATCCCCTCGAGGAGCCCCTAAGACTCCCTGGAATGGCGGGCGGTGCCGCCTGGCTTCCCTCGCTGACTGAAGAAGACACCTGCCCGGAATCACCGGCAGGTGGGGGCCGTGCTGGGCCTTCAGTCCCAGGCAGAGTCTTGCACTGCTCTCAGCAGCAAAGTGACATTGAGCCTTGGTGCTGCCTAGGCCTCCTTTCCCTCTCCTGTACCCAGGTGCCCCTGACTTCAGAGCAGGTGGCTCCATGCTCAGTGCTGCTTCTGGAGCCCCCAGGAGCCCACCTGTGTCTTTGCGGGACAGGGTCCTGCCGCCACCTCTAGGCCACTCTTCTGGTCTGCCCAGCTTTCTGCCTGGGACAGTGACTTCAGGGTACTGTCAAGATGAAGCTGGCTCCGTGAGGGGGCATCCCCATGCTGCAGGTCCGGGCACCTGCTGGTGGGCTCGCCCACACAGCTCAGAGAGCGCTTCTGTGTGTGGCTGCTCAGCACACACCATTACCCCGCGTGTATTCTGTGCCCATGCTGGAGAGGGTGTGGGGCGGGGCGGGGCGGGGCGGGGCAGACGCCATGAGACAGAGCTTCCTGTCCCAAGTGAGGCCTACTGCATGGCTGGGCTCCCCTTTTGGACGCCATACCCCCCTTCACAGTGGCCGTGTCCCCTCCTACTGATCTTCATTTGCCACCATGCGTAGGCTCACCCAGTGTCCAGCCTGACCTCTTTCCTCTTCCCTCTGCCCTTCCAAATTGGTCTTCAAAGCCTCTCCCATGCCTGGGAGGGAGTGGACAGTTTCTCATCAGGTAGAAAGTGGGGCTTGAACACGTGCCTCCAGGTGCTCATGGGCACGAGAACTGCACTCTGAAGGCCCCTCTTGGGGAGTCCCTGTGCCCACTGATGGTGCCCTCTGCCGGGGCTGCCTGCCGATGCACAGGGAGCAGGGAGCTAAGAGCCTCAGCTCCAGCTTCAGCCTCCTCGGCCACCTGCCAGCTGGGTGACCTTAGGTGAGTTACTTACCCTCCCTGAGCTTCAGCTTCTCTGTCTGTAAAGTGGGGGTGCTAGCTGTGTGTGCCTCGTGGGGTGCTGCTAAGGGAGGATTGAGACCAGGGCTGTAAAGTACTGTGCCCAGGGGATCATGGAGGGGCAAAGTGACAGAGGAGTGTTATCTGCTCTTGCTTCTCGGCTCCACATCCATGCTTGTCTGCAGCATGGTGACAGAGCTGGGCCCTGGAGTGTTGTTTCTCCTTTGCCAGTTGGCGCTGAGTGACGTTTTGGGGGTGGTGGGGGGACCCCAGGAGGAACGTGGTCTTCTTGCAGGGTCTGTTGTGCACTCTCCCTGGGCTCCCACCCCATGTGGCTTCTCCACTGCCCAGGGTACCCCTGAGCCAGCCCTGGCCTACAAGTCAGATGTGAATGGAGCACCCAGCTTTTATTTGATTTCAGGAAAATCAAAGCAACTTTTAACAGGAGGTTTCACACACACTTACACACAAACATGCACATACACACCCCTACACCTCTCTCTTGGGAAATTAGTCCCTTTGGGGTTTGGGCCGGCCACAGGGAGCAAGGCGGAGTGATGTTCCCATGGTCCGGCCTGTGCTTCCAGTTTGCCCCAGGCCTCACCCAGCCCAGTTATTGCCCAGTCTCCTGCCTTTGCCTTGCATCGGGCAGTTCTTAGATTTCTCAAACTTCATGTGCAGGTGTGGCCCCAAGACCCGGATTCAGTGGGTCTGGGATGGGGCCCGGGAACCTGCTTAAGCTCCTCTCACAGAGGGTGCTCTGAGACACACCCTCCGGAAGTGAGAATGGTTGAGGGAGCAGATATCCCTGAGCGCTAAGGGTCAAGTCCTGGGCCAGCTGCCCTGGGGCCCTGCAGGTGGCCGAGCGGTCGGCGGCAGATGTGGGGCCAGGGCCTCAGGAGTAGCCAGTGAGGAGGGGACTCTTGGGGGGACTGGTACACATTTCCTGTTCTTTTCCCTGCAGCCCTCCCTAGAGATGCCCCTCTGCAAATGGGGCTGGTTTTGTTCCTCAGACCTGGATGCATCCCAGAGTCTCTCGAATCATCTGCGGAGGCAGGTGGAGACCCAGCTGACCCCTGAGTCTGCCAGCTGAACATGCCATCTTTGACACCTTTGATCCTGGGTGTCTCACCTCTGCTGGGGTGCCCCACACCCTCACCACCCAGCGTGTTTGCGGGACTCCACGAGGGGGCGCCTGAGACCACAGGGACGGGGTGGCCAGGCAGCAGGGCCCGGGGAGTCAGGGAGGCCAGTGGAGTTTGCGATGGTGAGAGGTGGGGGCAGCCCAGGAAGGGCTGCCTATGAGCAGCCGGGGTGGGGGCTGGGCTGGGCTGGGCTGCAGCCGGAGTCACCCCTGCCTCCTCTGCCTCCCCGAACCCTACTTCCCCCCAGGGAGCAAATGCTAGGGTGTGGGAGGGGCAGCAGGACCAGCTGGTCATTTCTGAGATGGGTAGAGATGGAGGGGTTCAAATGACCAGCCAAAGACCCGCTCTTGGGCTTCCCAGCCCCTGTGGCCACAGGCCAGGACCCAGTCCCCTCCTGCCCCGTGCTGGGCCGTCTGCCGGGCTGGTGGCCGGGTGGGAAGCCATGTCTGGGCAGGCTGTGGTGCCCCTGGGAGCAGCCTGCTAAGTCTCCTCCCAGCTGCTGTTGCTGGGTGAGGGGCTGCTGTCCTCAGGGTGCCTTGGGCTCCCGGACCCCTCGTGTGCTGTCAGGGGCTCCCCCGGATTCCTTCTTGCCGGTGGCGGCTTCTTGGGGGCTGTGGAGAGTGGAGCAAGGTTAGGTGGGAGCACAGCAGTAGGCTGGCAGCAGTCGGTTCTCGCTCACTGCGATGCGGAGTTCTTGCCCAGGGCCTCGTGGACAGGATTTGGGCGAGGGGAGCGAGCACTTGCGAACCCACACTGGTGGAGTTGACTCGTTCCTGGAAGCAGGAGACACCCGGGCAGGGCTGGTCTGATTGAAGGGTGAGCGTGGGCACCTGGCGGGAGGGTGGGCTCTCTGCGGGAGTGTGACCCTGCAGACCATCTGGCCCCAGTGCCCGAATGCCTTGCTGAAGGTCCGGGACCTTCTGGATAAATCGAGCTTCTGGGGAAATGCTCTTAGGGTGCCCAAGGCCCTGGTGGGGTGCCTCCATGGGCCTAGGGTACAGGGGAGGACCCTTGCAGGCAGGTCCTGCTGAGATGCTGGGCCCTAGGCCCATCTCTGATGCAGAACGAGCTCAAGTTCTGGGTCAGAAGAGTCAAGTAGGAATCCTGACCCCATGCACCAGCTCTGTGAGCTTGGGCAGGTCATCTCACTTCTCTGAGGGCTAGTTTTCCCAACTATGAAACAGTAATGACCATCCCTGGGCAGGGTGGTGAGCCCCAAAGGCAGTGGTTACTGTTTATCTCCACCTTGAACCTCTGCACGGGCGCTGCCCTTGGCACTGAGTGGTGCCAGCCACAGGCTGGGTCAGGGCCCTGTTCTCACTGACCAGCAGCGTGTGTGTTGCAGCGTTCGGGTACCTGCTTGGGAGCCCCTGTCTTGGCCCAGCGGGGAGGACCGGGGAGAGCTTGGCTCCGAGGGGGGCGGCGGATGCCCCAGCACCCCTGTGGACTGTGGCCACCAGGACAGTTTCCCAGCATGCCCAGCAGGAAGTGGCTTGAAATAAGACAGGTGTGCTGGCCTCCTCCACCGTGTGCTCGAGCAAACACAGGCCACTGTCACTTTCCCGGCAACAATGGCATATTGTGGTGGCCACAGTCCAGCCTGCCTGTCGCGGGCCCGCTTGCACAAACGCTGGGGCGGCATCCATTAGGAGCTCGGGCCTTCACAGGCGCCTGGGCCCTGCGGAGCTGCCTCTGCGGCCAGAGCAGGAAGCGGAAGGTCGGGCTGATCCCCTCAGGCCAGCCCGCCGCCCTACGGGGAGGAGCCCACAGGCACCACCCTTGGCAAACATCCGAGCAGCCCCCAGTGCCTCAGCCGGAGCAAGCACCTCCACACCCAGAGGGCAGCACCCTCCTGCTGCTCCTCTTCGAAGGTGGACAGGCGTCCAGGAGTTTCCCCCACGACGGGGGACGGGCAGAGTGGCAGGGCTTCAGGGCCCCCGGGCCTGGGGGCTGCTTGTGGCCCAAGAGGCCCCTCCGCCCTGATGGCAAGGATGATGAGAGCCACTGTCCTCAGCCTTATTCCGTGGAAATCTCACGCTAGCCCTGGTATTGCCCCCCTTTCTGGGGGGAAGCTGAGGCTCAGGTTGACGGGACTGGCTCGGGCTGCACAGTGAGGCTGAGAAGAGCCAGGACTCACGCTGTCCTGACCTGGGTCCCTCCTCTTAAGGGGTCTGTGCCAGGAGAGGTTCAAGGGCTGGTTTCTGGTTCCTAGCAGCCAGAAAGGTGGGGTGGGGGCATGGTGTTTTGGCTGCCCCCGGCCCCCCACGGCCCCGTCCGCCATACCTTTGCACCATGGGCCCGAGGGCCGCTTCCTCTTCTGCAGCAGCCCTCGCTTGCACTCCTTGGTGCAGGAGCACCTGGACCCCTCCCCTGGCGTGCTCGGCTTGGCCCCCACCTCGGAGCTCAGGCCCACCTGAGGGGTGTGGGGGTGTGGTCAGGAGAGGACCTTCCCCCAAGCCTGGGGCAGCCCTGGCTCAGTGGCCCCAGCTGAGTGTGTGGCTGAGGACCCACCTCATTGTCCGAGGGGTCCAACTCGTCCAGCTCGTCTGACTCCAGCCCCTGCACTTGGGCCTTGCTGAGTTCTGCAGGACGCAGGGTGTGGGTCAGGCCAGGCTGGGGGCCCTGGAGCCTAGCAGAAGCATAGACCTTTCTAATGGGCCAGACTAGGAGTGACAACTGAAGGAAACTGAGGCACAGAGGGACTGTACCTCAGCGTCTCCCGTACCTTCTGCAATGACCCTGCCAGCCGGGCTGTCCCCAGGCTTGGTCGCTCTGTGACGGGGAGCTCACTACCTGCCCTGAAGCCCTAATTGCTAGGATGCCCTTCCCTTCACTGCCTATGATCAGAGATGTGCCTGCCCTGGGCCCCCACCTCTTCTCTGGGTCTGTAGCTGGGGTGCCAAGCCCTAGACCCAGGGTTTGGTGGGGCAGCCCAGGGGACTGAGCTGGGCCCTAGGACAGGTCCCCCCAGCTGATGCTGACCACTGCCCCTCCCTTCCCACTATGGCACCACTTCCTGGGTTCTCAGGGCCCCAGGTACTCACCCTTACCTGGGGGGCCATCAGCATCAGGCCTGTGTGGGTTGGGGGGAGATTTTGGCTTCCCTCTCCCCTCAGCTCCCGTCCCGCTTGGAGAGGGCATGTTTGGGTGGGGCCGTGTTAGAGGTTGGGAGGGATCCTGGGGGGAAACAAGTAAGCGGCTTGAATTCACCTGAGGCAACTGCCCTGCTTCCAACCCAGTGTTGGGAAAGGCGGTGAGACTCTGGCTCGGCCCAGGCTGCCGCTGGAGGGTTAGCCATCTCCCCTCTAGTGCGAATCAGGCTTTCTCCCGGGGACCGGCCTGATGGTGCAGAGGGAAGCACAGCCCGGGCCCTGGCGGGGTGCTGGCCCGGGCCCCGGCGGGATGGCGGGGTGCTGGCCCAGGCTGGGGGCATGTGGAGGCCAAGAGCAGGGGTGGGCCCCTTACTGCAGGAGCGGCGGGCCCTTCTGGCTCTGGAGCTCTGGCTTCCTTGGTACCGTTGCTGAGTCCCCGGGGTCCAGACCGGGCAGGTAGCTCCACTCCCTGAGGTGGCGCCAGGCTGGGAGTGTGGGCACTCGGGGGGCTGAGGGACCCCGGCCAGCCCGGAGGCTTGGGGGCATGCCGGCCCCGGCCCCGCTCAGAGAGGTCCAGGGGCTTGTCTGGGACATAGTCTCGTGTGGCCCTGTCTTCCTGTCCCCTGGGGCTGCCTGGGCCTGTGGGCTGTGTGTGCCCCCCTCCGGACAGGGCTGCTCCGGCCGCCTCGCCCTGGGGGCCTTCTGAGTCAGAGCTGACTGGTGGGGAGGGTGGGGTCCCTGCTGGCGTGGGCGGGCCCCTCAGCCTGGCACTGCCCACCTGCCCCTGTGCCCTCAGCTGCTGGGCCAGGAGCAGGTGCAACGCTCCTTTTAGCCGAGGGTCTCGCACATCCACCAGGGCCCCCGGCAGCCCCAGCAGGCCCACCGGCTCATCCCAGGCCTCTGCCTCCCCAGCCTTCAGGCCCTGGGGCTGGGGGCCACGGGGGGCTGTGGCGGGGACTTGGGGGCTGCAGTGGGGGCTCTGAAGGTGCAGAGACAGGTGATGGTTCAGGAGGCACAGGTGGTCAGCCTGGAGGGAGCGCTTCAGGGACTCATAGGCCGTGGCGGGGGGCCGGGAGGCCCGCAGAAAGCTGCAGGATGAGGAGAAGCTCAACTCCTGTGGCCCTGGGTTAGCCCCCACTTCACAGGGGAGGGCCTGGGGCCCATAGGCGAGCTGTCCCAGGTCACAAGGTGGGTCGTGGAGAGGGGTAGGCCCACGTGGACGGTTGTGGAGGGGCCAGAGGTGACCCGGGGCCTGGGGCTCTGAGGAGGGACCTGCACATGGAGATCTTTCTCTTCGGGGCCTGGGCTACCTGCTCTCTTCCCGGCCACCTGTGTATGATGCTCTCAGACACGGAGGATGGTCTTAGACTACTTCTGAGAGGGGTTCCTTGGCCTCAGTCCCCATTGCTGCTCCCACACCCCCCGAACTCTGTCCTGCCACCTCCGGAAAGGTGGGACCAGATCTGGAGACTGGGTGCTCAGCTGGGGCTGCTCCTGGTGGTGGCAGTGGGTGGGGCCTCACCTGTCCAGTGGGAGGCTGTGCTCATAGGGTGGGCTGGGCGGGCTGCTTCTGGTCAGTGGCAGTGGGGGTGTCCCGTTGGTGGAGCCCCGGTCAGCAAAGCAGGCCTGGGAGCCCGGCCGCACCACGGCGATGGTCCCGTGCAGCTGGTTGGAGATTCGCTGGGGGCTCTGCACGGGGTGGAGGGGTCAGCGCGGCCCTCTGCCCTGTTCTCTGTTGACTTCGGGCAGGTCACCCACCCCCTCTGAGCCTCGCCGCCACCCAGTGGTCCCTGCGTGGCACAGAGGACAGGTGAGCTGGCATAGACCTGGGCTGCCCGCCTCCCGCCTAGGGCTGCCCAGCAGAAGGGGGTCCTCACCGTGTCCGGGGCCCGTGTCTCTGGCAGGCTGGCACTCGGGGAGATTTTGGCTCCTGGAGATGTCCTGTACCCCGTAGACTTTTCTGTGGGAGGAGAAGTGGTGGGCAGGGCAGATTGGGAGGCCCTCAGAGGGGTGGGTGGCTCAGCCCCCTGCCCCCCCGACCCCGGGCCAGAGGGCTCTGTGATCCTGCAGGGCCCAGCCTTCTGGTCTCTTGTCCCTCAGAGCACCTTCTCTCTGGGGACTCGCACCTGGATGGTCGTCCTCGGCCTCCTCGTGGCCTCCCAGCGTCTTCTCCGCGATGGCCTTCCAAGCCCCCGGGGAGGGGAGTAGAAGGGGTGAGGGGGGGTCTGAGGCACCCTCCCTGTATTGGGGCTTGAGCCTAACTCCAGAAGGGAGGCAAAGACAGGGAGGGTGAGCGAGGGCAGCACCCCCCAGAGACAATCAGAAGGGCCAGGGCACCCTCCTGGGGGCCAGGCCAGCCCTGCGGGGACACTGGGGTGACCAGGAAAGAGCCCTCTCTGGACGTTGCCTGGGGCTCCACCATCAGTGGCTCATGCGGCAGGGCTGGCTTCTCACAAATACCAGTGTCCTCAGGGGGGGTCTCGGGTGTCAGCTGCCACGGAGCTGGGGCCCCCACCCCCACGGTTCTGTGCCCTGCTCGCGGCGCCATGTGCCCGGGGCCTGCCGTGGGGAGGGCCTTGGCGACTGAGGGTGTTCGCCTCCCCGCTCACCGCGGGCCCCGAAGTCGCTTCACTTCCTCTTTCAATGTCTCGTTCTCCAGCTGCAGCCGGTTCAACTCGTTGGCTGCAAAAGGCTCTGATTAGTGAAGGACGAGGGGAGGGGAGGCCGGGCAGGGGCAGGGAGGTCCCCCTCTGTGACCTGTCCCCAGCCGGCTGCCAGCACTTGGCCCGGGGCTCGCTGGCGGTGGCCCCACGAGTGAATGGGTGAGGCTGCTGAGCCTGGAGGCCGTAAAGGGTGGTGGGAGCCCCCCCGCCCCCACCTCCGACACCAAGCTTGTCTCTGGTGAGAGCCCCAAGGGAAGGGGGGCTTGTGCTCCTCATCGGCAGGTGGGACCTCCGGGCTCTGCGGGACTACCCTCGTTACAGGGGGGAGGGGTTGAGGTCCTGAGGGCAGGGGCACCCCCAGCCCAGGTGACTGACCGGTGAGGGACATGCTGGGGCCAGCTGGGGCTTTGTACCATTGTCTGTTTCCCCGAGACCCCATGTCAGGCTGAGCAGGTCCTGGGGGTCACTGGACCCCCACAGGAGGGGACACCGAGGTGCAGGGTGACAGGGGGTGGGGCTCACTGAGGATGAAGACGTGCTGTAGGTTTTGGAGGAGGGAGTTCTCGAACTCCTGCTGCTTCTTTCTGGCCAGCTCCTGGGTGACCATGCAGCGGTCACACAGGCCGGCCCGCAGCCTGTGGGATGGGGGGCGGCGGGCGGTGAGAGGCCACTCTGAGGAGTGAGACTGAGGCCCACAGAGGGGCTGGGACCCTCAGCGCCTGCTCCCGAGATGTGCTCTTGCCATTCCCAAATGGTGGAAGCCCCACCCCACCCCTACCCTGTGGGCTAAGCGCGCCATGTTCCGCCGAGTTTGGGAAGGAGCCTCGCAAATGCAGTTGACCTGAGGCTCTGAGAGTCCCGCGGGGGCGGGGGGGGGGGGCGGGGGGGGACCCCCCCCCCCTCCGCGTTCCCCACCAATCCCCCACCTCCCCGCCTCCCCCCAATCCAGAGCTCACCTGTTCTCCAGCACCCGCACGTTCTCCTTCAGCGCCTTCTGCTGCTCCCTAAGCTGATGGTTCTTGGCGCAGAGCTCCTCCACCCTCTGGGCGTCCCTGTGGGGACGAGCCGAGGTGGGGGTTCTGCTCTGCCCGGGAGCCCCACGCTGTGTCGGGGCTGGCCTTGCCCGCCGGAGTAGGTCCCGGCCGGGGCCTGCTGGGTGCGCCCGCTGTGGGGACTTCCTGGCAAGGGCTGCGCGGAACCAGCAGCCCAGTCGTGAGCGTGACCGGCCGGGTCCACGCGCCGCTCGCAGCGCTACGGAACTGCAGCCCCGTAAGTGAAGTGGGGAGTGAGGGGCCACCCCACCGGCTGTGGGGCCTCCCAAGGAGCATTCCTACTGATCACTGTTTGTAGCCCAGGTGCCCACCCCCTGGAGAGTCCCCATTCACTCGGGTGGGCTTGGAGGTTCCATTCCTGGCTCCACCTGCTACTGGAGGCATGGCCTCAGGCCAGTGATCACCCCCAGCCCCCACACTGAGCCTCAGTTTCCCCTTCTGCATCACTGTCTTTCCCGCTGAGCCAGGGTCTGTCCGGACTCACCGGCATCTCTCCGAGTTCAGCTCCAGAAGCTTATTCTGCAGGCCTGGAGGAGCCAGGGAAGGGGTGGGGGTCAGGCCCGGTCCCGCAGCAGAGTCCGGGGCACCTCCTGTCCCTGGCTGTCTGGCAGGGCTCTCCGCAGAGCCCCGCTGCCTGCCTGGACCCCCTCACAGATGCCCCAAGGCCGCCCCACCTGAGGGGCTCCTGCCGCATGCCCCCTGGCAGCTTCCACCTAGTCTCGTGGCTGCCTGGGACCCCTTGCGGTCTGGCTCTGGTGTCTGCCTGGAGGTTGGGAGGGACCCTGACACTGGGAGTGACCGGCCACCAGGCCATGTCCCGGAAGTGTGTTTTTGGGGAGGCACAGCAGGGTTGAAATAAAGCAGGCTCTTTGGGGAAACCGCAGCGAGAGGTTGCCTCTTTGCCACCTGGTCGCCCTTGGACGCGGGCCTGCTAGCCCACACAGCCCCCCGCGTCGCTGGGTCTCTGGGTCGCTGGGGAAGAGATCGAGGCCCTTTGGCCCTCAGGGTGGTGTGTCAGTGCTGGGAAGAGGTGCTGGGAGGGCCTGGCTGGCTCTAGAGTGGGGGGAGTGGGGTGGCTCCAGCCCTGTGGTTAGGGGGTGGAATGCACAGCGTGGGGGCTGTGGCAGAGCTTGGCCTGGGGGTCCTGCAGGGAAGCAGAGGGATTTCAGCTCAAAACCCTGGAATGCTCTGAACAGGCCTCCAGAGCCATGAGCTCCCATTCCTAGAGGTGGGCAACTGAGCACCCCCCTGCCCCACCCTGGGCGAGGGGCCCATCTCAGCCAAAGCTTCTGGCTCTCCGCTGGGGGCGTGGCTTTTTATTTCTGGTCTGCTGTCAGTGGACCCTTTGGGAGAAGACCCTCCAGGGCCACGCTCAGGGATGCCAATCTGCGGCTGGGCACCTGGCTACGTGGCAGCTCTGGGCTCTGGGTTAGGACTCCCTGTCTGGGCTGGGAAGGCAGGGTCCCCAGGTCTGGCAAGAATTGGAGGTGACCTGGAGGAGCACCCTGACCGGGCCCAGGTGAGGGCTAGGGACACCTGCCCCCACCCGGCCCCATGACACTCACCTCGGACCTCGTTCTCGTGGACCTCCTTCAGCCTGTTTAGTGACTCTGTGAAGCTCTCCATGGCTCCCTACGGCTTTGGCCCAGACCCCTCTGAGGCTCCTCTCGGCCTCTACTGCCCCTCTGTTCCCAGCCTGGGGAGGAGGAAGTGGGGAGAGGTCATGCTGGCTTGGGAAGGGTCTGTGGGCTCTAGGGCCCCATACGGATGCGCGTGCAGACAGATCTGTAGAGACACACCAGCCTCATCTGCTCAAGGAAGTGGGCCCCGTATTGAGAGGCTGCAGGGTTCCCGCCCCCCTCTGCAGAGAGGCCACTGATTGCTGACCCCTTCCCCCCTCCCCACAGGTCCTCAGAGGCACCTACGTGGGTCATACACACCCTGAGGTCCACTGCCTGAGACCAGAATTAAGGGGCCCGGAAGCCTGGGGCCTGGGCACCCTGGCCCTCACTCCCTTCCAGGCCTTTCTGAGACTCTGCCAGCCTGGAAAGGTCTCGGGCAGGCAGGCAGTTGGGAGCAGTGAGCTCACAGGGCTGTGGGTCCCCACTCCCTCCCCACCGCCCCTCCCCTGCCACTGCCCCTGTGGCCGCAGATGGGTCCCGGGCCTGGCAGGCTGGGCCACAGGTCAGGAGGCTGGGCCAGGCCTGGCCTACAGTGACTCCAACACCCGTGGGATGTGCTGTTACCCTGAGCTGCTTGCCACACGCAGAGCCCTTCTGGGGAAGTCTCTGTCCCGGCTCCTTGAGAGGAGGGGGCGCTGCCATGGCTGGGGCGGGCGCCGGCCACCATGCCCAGACCTCTGCCCCGGGCTGCCCTTCACTCGGGCGGCGTGCGTGCACTGTGTGTGTGTGTGTCACGCAGGTGTGGTGCGAGTGTGTGCACATGCGTGTGCTCTACGTGTGCTGCATGGTGCTGAGGCCCCAGCTCTCCTTCTCCCGTGTTCACCTCGGGTCTGAGTAATCGTGGTGCTCATGCTGACCCTGGCCTGCGCTGACCGAGGCTGAGCTGAAGCCCTCTGTCTCCACCGCAGGGCCCATGCTCTGAGTCTCTCAAAGGACAGAGTGGGGCTTGTCCTGGCCCGCCTGGGCCGGAGCCTACACTCTTCCTCTCCGATGTCACCACTGGCCGGGGGAGGTGGTCCCTTCCGGTCCTCGGCCCGAGGAGCCCTGGGGTCTGCTGGGTCCCGCCAACAGGCGGCTGGGCTCCTAGCCCTCCCGGCCCTCCCGGCCGCTTGCCTGCTGGCATCCTGCACCCGCCGACCAGCAGTGACTGTTGGTTGCTTCCTACGTCCACCCAGACCTCACCTTTCCCTCCCCTGCCACACCCGCCAGGGCCCAAGCCACCCCCTTTCATGAGGACACGCTCTCAGCCCAGTGGCGGTGCGGGCCCCGGAAGGCCTCTGCTCACACCTGCTCGAGGCCCCATCCCTGCAGGCTGGGCCCGAGTCCCCGCTGTGGCTGCCCAAGGGAGCGCTGTCTCATTTGAATTTCAGTTTGCCCTGAAGATGTGCCCGCAAGTGTTTGCAGCAGCACTCTGAGAGCAGCCCCGACCTGGGAACCCCCACATGCCCCTGCCAGTGGCCTCTGCTGGGAGGAATGACTGCTCCCCGCCCCCAGGGGCTAGCACACAGTGACACCCCGTGATGGGAGCCGGCCTGACGTGGGGTTCATGCACACGGAGCACGGCAGAGGCATGATGCTCTGGGCTCTTGGGAGCTGGGGTGGTGGCCACTCTGGGCATGGGACTGGGGGGTGTCCCTGACTGAGGGGAGCAGATCCTGTGGCTCTAGGAGAAGCCATAGGTCGGGGCCGGCAGGGCTTCTAGAGCTGCCCGAGGAAGACTGGACCGTGGAGTCTGGCTCTCAGCAGGCTCTGTGCACCTGAGGTCAAGCATCAGAGCACCGGAGGTGTCGGCCGGAGGACAGAGCGAGGTCCCGTGTCCTGCGGTGGCTTGGCTGCGGATCCAGCTGAGCAGGGCTGTCTGGGGTGTGCTGGGAAGGTGGGGCTCCTTAACTTGTTCTGAGGACCTGCCCGGGCTCTGGGCCACTCCTGGGTGATGGCCAGGACATGGGGGTGGCTGCTGGGAGGCTGTGTGCTGAGTGGTGAGGGCTTAGGAGGGTCCCGCTGCCCGAGGCTGGGAGCTGACACCCGATGAGGGACATCCTTGCAGGTTAGGAGACCACACCGTACATCTTAGGGCTTTGGGAGCAACCAGTGCTCGAGCGGGTGCAAATGACAGTCCCAGCCCCATTCCCAAGCCACACTGTCACTTCCTTTGCAGCCTGTCTGCCCAACCCTGGCCACGCTGTGGGGAGCCCGCTCTCCAAGTGGGGAAACCGAGGCCCCAAGGGGTAGCGTCGTGTTCGTGGGAGCTGCGGTTTGAACTCACTCTGGGGTCTGCACGGACCAGAGACGAGATCCCGCGGCCGAGCCGTGCAGGCTGTGGCAATGTTTACCTTACGACCGGGCGCCTGGGAGCTCAGGCCGGGGCAGGTGGGGCGGGCAGGCTGAGGTGGCCGGGCAGGGGCTGAGCTGCAGCTGGAAATTCCACCCCGACCCGCCAGACAGGCCGCTCCCCCCCAGCCAGTAAAGGAGCCGCCCGAGGGCGCCGAGGGTGCCCGTAGGTCTGGACAGGCTGTGCGGGCTCTGAGTCTGAGTGGGAGGTGGGCACTGGAGGAAGAGCGGATGGGTCAGCCTCGTTGATGACCCTGTGCATCACCTACACTGGGCGGAGGGCTAACCCTGTGGGTGTCCAAGCCGACAGCCTGGGTGGGGGTCCCCGTCCTGCCTCTATCCTCTGTGTGACCCGGCAAGTCGTTCACCTCTCTGGGCCTCAGTTTCCTCACTGGGGGGTAATACCCCCCCCCCCCCCCCCCCCCCCCTGTTACACGGCTCCTTTCCGTCAGGTGATGCATGTCCAGGTAATGCTTTTCCAGGTAACGCATGCCCAGGTGACGCGTACCCAGCCAGAAACCCGGCAGGTCGAGTGCTCGGCTAAGTGCGGATGGAGACCCCCGTGTCCGCTGCCTGCAGTCCCTCCACGAGCTCCGCCCTCTCACGCGGCCCCAGGGGCTCACAGGAGTGCCTCCTCTCTTGGACAAGCACGAGTACCGCAGCTACCAAGTTCCTTTGCAAGAGGACCAGATCCCCCACCCCCAAGCTCAGGGGAGAGGGCTCAGATTCCAGCAGGCACACACTTGCATCTTCGGACAGTTGCTCACTGTGCGGACACTTTGGGCCCACGGAGTCTTGGTGACTGCGTCCAGGGGAGGCGCCATCCAGCCCCTATGCACGGAAGAGGGTGCCGAGGCTCCGGCTGTGGCCCCAGGCCTGGGCTGGGCACTGTCAGGCTGTGCGGCAAAGCCCCATGATGTGGGGTCTTGCCTCCTCCCGTGTCTGAGTGTGTGGCCGTGGGAGCAGGGCTCCTCACCCCCTGGCCTGCTCCCCTTGCCGGGGCCGCCCCTGCTCCAGCAGGCCCCCCGGCTGCAGGACAGTTGTGCGGGTCCCCCTGCCCCCGACTCTGCCCCTCCTCTGCGGTCGCTCCTGTCTCTCCACTCACCCCTAAAACATCAACAACAGCGGTAGAAGGAGCGGGACCTCTGCCCCGAGCATCCGCTCTGTGCTGAGTGCTGGCCCTCCGACGCTCCAGGGTCTCCCTCCACCCTCTCTGGGGGTCTCTGTGGCGATGGCCAACGCTTCCGCCGCAACTTTGGCCAAGTCACGTGCCTGGCTGTGCCTCAGTGTCCCCGTCCCTAAAACAGACGGTGGAGGTGGATCCTGCCCTGGGCTCCTGGGGGCACACGAGTCCGTGCCCGCTGGGGCCGTCAGGAGTCCTTGCACGTGGACAGGCCGGCTGGTGGTCAGGGGCCAGCCCGGGAGCCCCGGGTGCCAGGCGCCCATGTGAGCGTCACATGCAACTGCTCCCCGGACCTCACGCTCACCGTGAAGTAACTAGGACAACCCCATTTCACAGATGAGGAAGCTGAGGCTCGGAGCGACATCACCTTTCCACGGTCGCCAGCTTGCTAGGGGCGCAGCCGGGGCAGAAGCCCGCAGCCTGGGCCCCCTAGCAGCCCCCGGGCCAATTCACATGCAGGCAGGTATCACTGCCGGGGTGGTTCCGGTGTTGCCAGACCCATAGCCCATGACACATGGGCATGCACGTGTGATGCCCACACACACCCAGGGAGGCAACAGCGCCCTAGCAGTATCCCGGCACACGGCGGCGTGCACCCCAACACAAAGAGGCCACGCACACGTGTGCCATCCTCGGTCACTCCCTGCACCACACGCTCAGCCCCGCACAGGCCCAGGGACGGCCGCACACGCACGTGCACACGTGTGCACATGCACAGAGGAACAAGGCAGGTGTGTGCTTGCTTGGCGGGCTGAGGTGTCGCTCTGCGGCTCGGGTAACGGCGGGCCCTGCAACCTGACTCCTTGAGGATAGGCTGGCCCTCGGCGGCTGCGCCCTCGCTGGCTTCCACCCTGAGGCCTGGTCAGGGGAGGCTGAGTGGGACCTGCGTCCCTGTTTGTCACTCTTCCAGGGGACACCGAGCCGGGGGCAGCCGAGGGCCCCACGGTGCCCAGCCCTGAGCTGGGGCTGGCTGTGTCATGTAGTCCCCTCCCCCCGACGGCTGCACCCCTTTGCCCTGTGAGGGTCTGGGCAGTGGGGCAGGTCCAGGATGGAGTGCCTGGCCACTGGCCCGTTCCCGGTGCCCCCGACGACTTCCTGGTGCGGTGCTGTCAGGCGCAGCCCCGCCCCTCTGCACCCTGACCCTCCACCCAGGAAACCCACCGAGCCTCCTTCCACCGCTCAGACCCTGGACTGGTGCCCGGGGCAGGGGGCTGCGCCTCTTAGCCAGTCTGCTGACCCCCGCCTCCTGCCCAGCGAGCAGGGGCTGGGGCTCCTGCCTTGGCGGCAAGCACCCCCCAGGGGCCCCGCCCCGCCTCCCCCACCCGGTTGTTGGAGCTGCCAGCCCTGGGGCCCCCAGGTACTCACATGGCCCCTCGCTGCAGCGACCTCCGCGACCTTGTGAGCCAGGCGCTCCCCACCTGAGGGAGACAGAAGTGAGCAGTGCGTGAACTTACATGGGCAACGAGACACAATTTTGACCAAACCCGCTTGACAGGTTTTGGGCTCTCTCCGCCAGGAGCAGAAAGGAGACAGAGACTGCCCAAAGCTGCCCAACAGGTTCCGCCTTTGCACAGAAAGTGGCAAAACGGGTCGGGGCTGAACCCACACAGACCTGGGATTGTTTCCCCATAATTACCAGTGGCCGAGCCTGGCCAGTTAACCAGCCCAGGGCCCGATGGGGAGGGTGGCGGGCGTGAGGGGCACGGGGCGGGCCGGGGCAGCAGACCCGCTAGTCTTGTCTCCTTAGGGCAGAGGCCTGCAGTGGCCCCTCTTGCCTCACATCCCGGCTCAGCACGGGCTGACCGGTCTGGCCTCAGTTTCCCGGGCTGATGAGCACAGGTGTGTTCCTATGAGAGCTCAGGAGACGGGAATCCAGAGGTGTGGCTGGAAGTGTCCCCGCTGGGTCTGGGAAACGCTGCCCCGCACTGCCTCCTCCACCCCTGGGAGGGCCCGGCCTGGGGACATCGCTGGGTCTCAGGGCAGGCAGGGGGCGCCCGGTGGGGCTGGGCCCGGGGAGGGCCACCGAGCTGCGGGAGGAGCCAGGCGCTGTGGCTCCCCGCGTTTCTTCTGTGCGCTGGGACGGTGTGGTCGCACTCCTGCAGAAACCAGCGGGCCTCCGAGGGCTGCGGTTGCCCATGATGCTGCCCCTGCACCTTGTCCCACGCCCCCCGCTCCCCCCATGAGTCCCCCTGCTCTCATTCTCCCATGCCCCCCCCACCACCACCCTCTTGCCCTGAACCCCTGAGCTCCCCTCCCCACACCCCCTTCCCCACATGCTCAGAGCCTCCCCCAAGGGCACCGTAGTGACTCCAGGGAGTGCTCAGGGCTCAGGGGGGAGGCCCGGGGCTCTGGGCCAGTAGAGCTGGTGAGGGCCTGGGAGGCACTCCCTGCTCCCTGGTGAGGCCCCTGTTGGCCGCTGTGCCCAGACTCTGGGGTGGCAGGAAGGGGCGGAGGTCAGCCAGGGCGATCCCGGGCTCTGGCCAGGCCCTGGGGCTTCGAGGAGGCCTCCTGCACGAGGCCTGCCCACTGCCCCCTCCCGTCTGAGCCCCTTGGGAGTGGTGTGTGCGTGTGAGGGGTGGGTGCGGGAGTGGGGCCATCGGGGAGCCCGTGTCTGAGTGTGCTTGCCTTTGGTGCCCGAGGGTGTGCGCTGGATCGCGGCCCAGCGAGTTGTGCGTGTTCCCCTGCACGAGTCTATGTCTGGGTGCGCTCTCGTAGTGTGGGGCTGGGGGCACCGCGTGCACATTGGGAGGTACAGTCATGCGGACGTGCGTCCTGACTTTGCATGTGTGTGCTGGGGCGGGCCCCATGGGGAGGGCAGCGATGGGGGCAGACCAAACCCTCTCCCCCAGCACTGATGACCCTCAAACTGGCCAGGGTCAGCCTGTGTCCTGCTCCCCGTCCCCCTACCTCAGCCGGGTTTGAATCCTGACTCTGTCCCTCAAGCGCTGAGCCACCTGGGGCCAGTTACCCAACCTCTCTGAGCCAGGGCCTCTCCTGCAAAGTGGAATTTGTGCTGATAGCTGGGCCAGGGTGCAACCCAAGAGGTGCTCACCGTGCTGGTCAGCTGACGGGCAGGGGCTCTGATTGGACCATGTTAGTAGTCGAACAATAGCTGGAAGTTTCTGGAAGGTAAACACCTCTGCCCCACGACCTAGTGGCCCCATGATGCTCATGCTGCTATATTCACAGTAGCTCCGAGTGTGCATCGAGGGGCAGTGGGTAAACAGTCGGTGGGCTGTGCTTCCCGGTGGTCACACCCAGCGATGTGGGGAGTGAGTGTCAAAGTATCTCGGGGTGACAGCTGGGTCCCCACAGAGGGACAGCACCCGGCTCCGCTAATGGGAGCCCCGAACAGCCAGAGGCCCGGCAGAGGTAGTCTGGGTCTGGGGTGGGGGTGGGCCAGTGGGCAGAAGGAAACTTCTGGGGGGCGGGAAGTCCTACGTCTTGATCGTGGTGCTTGTTAGAGGGCTGTGCTCGTTTGCCAAAATGCAGCCACCAGACACGTGAGAAACATAAACTTGTATGCAAATTATACCTCAATAAAGTTGTTTTTAATTAATAAACTTTTATTTATTTTTAAAGATTTATTTATTTATTTGAGAGAGAGAATGAGAGAGAGAGAGAGCACATGAGAGGGAGGAGGGTCAGAGGGAGAAGCAGACTCCCTGCCGAGCAGGGAGCCCGATGCGGGACTCGATCCCGGGACTCCGGGATCATGACCTGAGCCGAAGGCAGTCGCTTAACCGACTGAGCCACCCAGGCGCCCTAATTAATAAACTTTTAAAAAGTAGTTTAGGGTCCCAGCGAAATAGAGCGGGAGGCACAGAGATTGCCTGTGGGCCCCCTCCCCCGCCCCAGCCTCCCCCATTATCCCCCCACCCTGGACATTTTTACTGTCAATGAATCCGCACGGGCGCATCCCTGTCCCTCGGAGCCCACAGTTTTTGTTAGGGTCAGCCTTGGGGTTGCACGTTCTGTGGTCACCCCTTAAAATCCTCCATGCTCCCCCTGTTCGTCCTCTCCACCTCCCGATGCCAGCAGCCGCGGGTCTCTGGGCCGTCTCCGTAGTTGGGTCCTGTAGCGGGCTTCGCAGCGGGTGGGGCCTCCTCAGACGGGCCTCCGCCTCCAGGGATGGGCAAGTATGGTTCTGCCCCATCCCTGCAAGTTTCATCGCTCATTTCTGGTCAGCACAGATACTCCACTGTGCGGATGGGGATTTACCCATCACCTACTGAAGGGCATCTTGCTTGCTTCTGAGTTTGGGCGATTACGAATACAGCGGCCGTAAACATCTGTGTGCAGGGTTTGTGTGGACAGAAGTCATCTACGCCTTTGGGTAAATGCCAGGGAACGTGATTGCTGGACTGAATGGCAAGGGGACGTTTGGTTTTGTAAGAATGAGGTTGAGTTTTAAAAAGCTAAACTGCTCTTTAGGACCAGGAGGTATGACGGTCTGTCACCCACAGGTCCGGCCAGCAGCGTCAGCCCCTGTCCCTTTCCCCGGCTGCTGGGTGGACGCAGCCCCGGGCCGGCCTTGGGGCAGCAAACCATGCTGGGCTCCGGCCTCGTTTTCCCTGTTTGCCCCACCTGCCTGCCTCCTTCAGGCCTCGCCTGGACTCTAGTGTGGCCCCGGGGCTGTGGAAGGGCCACGGCTCCCCCTCTGCCTCCAGGAGGTAAATAGCTGGACCTGACACAACCAAGGGGACGCAGTCACCTCCCCCGGACCATGTATGTGCGGCGGGTGGGTCCTGGAGGACAAATATGTGTCTCCCGTTCTGTACTCAGGGCCCCCCGTTGCTGCCATCTTGCTGGGATGATGACAAGGCTGTCCCTGAATGCTGACCCGGGCCCCTTCGCACACCTTCCCCATCTGACAGGTAGGGAAACTGAGGCCAGGGAGTGGGGCACGTCACCTCGTGAGGGATTTGAGGCTGGTCTGCCCGAGAGCAGCACTTATGCTACCCAACAAGATGTGGCCCCTCCACACAGGTGGGGAGTCAGGTCCAGGGGGTGGGTCCTCCCCTGGGTGGGGGCATGGAGGGGAGGCCCCGGGCCCCACCCATCCTACTCCACCATCTGTGCACCCCACAGTCTCCCTCCCCATGCTGCGTGTCCAAGCGTGGCCCTGGGGGTTCCCAGCCTGGGTCTGTGATGCACCGTGGAGACCTGAGGACGGAGACTGTGAGGTGCACAAAATGGAGGGGCGGGTGACCCAGGCCTGGGACAGATGAGTGAAGGCACAGGTTGGAGGGGGGATGTGCATGGGGGGCTGGAGGGCTCATGGGGTCAAAACAGGCTGGGAGGTCAGGGGGAGAGGGTGACATGGCCCCTTCCCAAGCCCTGGCAGCCTGGGGAAGCCATGTCTCCCCCCTCCGTTGGGCTGGGCGTCGGGAGCCCTGGATCCTGAGCTGCCTCTGATCCACTGGGAGATTCTGGTTCAGGCCTCAGTTTCCCCAGCCTGCCCGCAGAAAGTCCCAGTGGCCTGTAGACACAGAAAGCAGCCCACGGAATGGCACAGCTGGGCTGGGCAACCCCCCGGACATCTGGGGAGCATCCCTCCAGGTGCGCCGAGCTGGAGGCCCCAGGGGAGGCCGCCTTCCTGGGGAGGTTCGGCTGTCAGAACAGGGCACATGGCAAGCTCCCTCTGGCCTCAGTTTACCCATCTGTAACCCAAAGACAAAGGTGTGAGGACCGAATGAGATCCCGTCTTGGCATTCATTCCTTCAGTGTTTCCCGAAGCCCTAGGATGCTAGGTGCTGGGGAATGTGATGAACTAGCCTGGCAGCAGGCACCCCTCAGAAGCACCACCCCTATCACCCCCAGCAAGCAGGCCAGGTGGCGGTGCTTAGAGGCTGCTCCGTGGCCCCCGTTCTCCAGCGGGAAACTGAGGCCCGGCGGCCCATGCCAGGACTGTGGGGAGTCAGGGGTGGCTCCTGGAACCTAGCTCAGGGCTCCTCTGGGCCAGGCAGCCCTCCCCCCACAGCAGGACTCCCGGGCCCCCCCAGCCCCGCTTCCTGGGACAGCTGGAGGCAAAATGCCTGCCGGGGGTGAAGTGCAGCCCTCGGCTCTCACCGGCTTTTATCCCTGGGGTGGGAGGGGTGGGAGATAAGGCTTCAAAGCCATCTGCAAACGCACCTTGAAAAGCCCGGCCTGACCGGTCTGCTGTTGGTGTTACTGGATTGATAGATGGGGGAGTGGGCAGCGGCCAGGCTGGGCTTGCTGCTGTGGCCCTCAGATAAATGGGTCACCTATTAATGTGGCCCCGTAGACGGCGGGGGGGGGCCCTAAAGGGGCCAGGCTGCTTTCAGTGATGTCTGGGGCTGCAGACAGGCTTCTGATGACCCGGCTGGAACCTGGTGGTTGTGGGCTGGGGGCGGTGGGAGGGGCACGTGTGGTCCTGGTCTGGGCAGCTGGGAGGGGAGACACCGCCTTCCCCCTGCCCCTTCACGCGATCCCTGCACCAGGCCCCCAATTTTCCAGTTCCCTTTCGATAGTGCAGGCGCTGCAAGATGGCCACTTGCAAATAAGGCCAAAGTCCTTTCCGTCCTCCCTCCCTGCTTCCAGGCAGCCTCTGCTTGGGCAGACTGTGCCCCCCACCAAGTCCTTCCCCATGCAACCATCTCTCTGCGCATGGGAACACCCTACAGGGTATAGTTCATCTGGGACAGTTACAGACGTGTGCAACCATATGACTAGATTCCAGAACATTTTCGTCACCCCAGAACCAAACCCCGTACTAATTCGCTGTGGCTTCCCATGTTCCCCGGCAACGACTAACAACAGTCTCTATGGATTTGCCTGTTCCGGACGTTTCCTACTACAATATGTGATCTTCTGGGTCTGGTTTTGTTCACCAAGCATCCTAGTTTTGAGGTTCATCCATATCGTAGCGAGTGACAGCACTTCACGCTGTTTAAGGCTGAACAGCGTCCCACCGTAGAGCAGGACCACAGTGTCGTCCCACCCTGTGCTTGCCCGAGCGTGTGCGTGTGTGAAATCCTCCCTCTCTCTCTCTCCACTCAGCTGTTCACAGACACGTGGGTGGCTTCCACCGTCGGGCGACTGAGCACTGTTCCTGCCAACATTACGTACGAGGTTTGGGTGAAAGGCCTGTTTCCAGTTCTCCTGGGTGGAGAGCTGGCCGTGGAAGCGCTGGGCCCATGGAGGCTTCCGGCTGGACTTTCCAGGAACTGCCCACGGCTCCGGGACTTTAAAAACTTCTCAGGTATTTAATTGTGCGGCTAATGAGAGTCGCTGACAATCTTGAGCGCGACATATCCTGCACGCTGTGATGGAGTCATCTGGCTCCTTGCTACAATCACTTGTGTAACTACTGGTGCTCGGAAGGCAGGTCAAGAAGCGACAGAGCATAGACAGAGGATAGGTAGGTAGAGGGAGAGACGGGTAGACGGACGGGTGGTAGGTAGAGG